>NC_133617.1:71039840-71216494 GCF_048593235.1 Sminthopsis crassicaudata | reverse complement strand
CAGTGAATGATTATTCAATCAGTAAACCAATTAAACAGAAGCTGGAGATATAAACAAAAAGGAAAGTCCCTCTTCTCCAGAATCTTATACTGTGGAGGAAAACCATGTGTATGATTCACATATAGATGTACATGTGTGTTTTACATATGTTTATATATAAAACAATGTAAGATGAATTCATTGGAGGGGATAGAAAGCACTAGCAGAGCTGGGGGATCTGGCATGATCTCATACAGAAGATGGTATTTGGGTTGAATTGTGAAGCTAAAGATTCTAAGAAGTGAAAGTGAAGGACTGCATTTCGGGGCTATGTAAAGCCAGGGGATAGAGAACAGGTGAGGGAAAAAAAGAAAGTAAGCCAGTCTGACTGGAGTGCATAAAGGGGAATTTTTTAAAAAGCTCGGAAAGATAAATGTCAGATTGTAAGGGGCTTTGAATGCCAAAAAAGTTATTTTGTCATAGAAGTAATGAAATACCTTGATGTGTGAAGCACTTCAATTAGTCAAAAAGCATTGTGGATGGAGATGTGGATATAGGGTGGATGATTTTCCAGAGAGACTGGATCAGATGATTTTTGAGCTCCCTTTCAGCTCCTGAAATAATAGGTTTCTGCTTTGCCAAGTCCTTTTACGATACTTAGCACATCTGTCGTTGACCTGGGATGCTCGGGATGCTCGGCTAGGTGGCGCTCTTGCTAAGGAACTACAACTCCCAGAAAGCCACGCGAATGAAAAGCAAGTTCAGGATTGGCTTGGAAGTTTCCGGGGGCGGGAGCGCGCCTAGACCCGCGCGGTGGCGGAATTTCCCTGTTGGTGGCCAAGACCGCTTGGTTTGCTGCTAACATGGATCTGGGAGATTTTGAGCGGGACAACACAGGCAGCTGTCGCCTGAGCTCGCCGGTGCCGGAGGTCTGCCGTACCGAGGACTGCTGCCTGGGCATCGATGAGGCTGGCCGGGGCCCTGTTCTGGGTGGGGTTGGGGTCCGGGCTGGAGCCTGCATGGGGGGGGGAGGAGTGCTCCCGGGCTGGGGGCTGCCCCGGTGGGGGTGTTTTAGTTGTTGCAAGGACAAGCTCGGGACTAGAGGCTGTTGCATTGGGTTTGGGGGATGCTTCGGTTCTAGGACTGCTGGGTTCTGAGTTGGGGGCTGTTGCCCCGGGGCTGGGGGATGCGTTGGGGGCTGTCGCAACAGGCCTGGGGGATACGTCGGTTCCCGGTCGCTGGGCCCCAGGATGGGCATGGGCTGCAGGAGGGTGGAGTGGGACTGGGGGGTTGAGTGGGCGTGACAAATTGCCGGGAGGTGGACTCTGGTTGCTGAGCAGTTGGGCTAAAGGATTGCTGTGGGGTTGACTGGATCTGACTCTAGCTCTCACCTTCTGCCAGGGCCCATGGTCTACGGCATCTGCTATTGTCCCTTGTCCAGACTGGGCGACCTGGAGGCTCTGAAGGTGGCAGGTAAGGTCTGCACCGAGGCTTTCCCATAGAAATGGGGGAGGAGCTTTAGGCCTGATTGTGTCCCTGTGACTAAGTCTCTCCTTGCATGTCTTCCCTTTTCTGTATGGCCAGACTCAAAGACCCTCTCGGAGGCGGAGAGGGAGAGACTTTTTGGAAAGCTGGAGCAGGCCCGGGACTTTGTGGGCTGGGCCTTGGACATTCTGTCCCCGAACCTCATTTCCACCAGCATGCAGAGGCGGTAAGGGCTGTTCACAGGGGTGGGCAGCAAATTGGCTCTTGGGCCGCTCAGTGTAGGTGGAGGTGAGATTGAGGGTCCCAGAGCTGGAAGGGATCTCCGGGATCAATTAGCCAAAACGCATACCTTACCCAAAGTTCCCTTTGCTTGTCAACTTCAAGTTGAGTGAAACTCACTTCTGCCTGAGGAAGCCATTTATTTCCCTTTTGTGTAACTAATTATTAGAAAGCACTTCCTTAGATTGACAGTGACCTTGCCTCTGCACAATTAAGGCTTATTGTTTCAGAGCTGGAAGGAGTCATAGAAATTAACAAGTCTTTTCATTTTACAGATGAGGCAATGGTGGGGGGGGGGGGCGAAAGGCATTGAAGTTAAGTGACTTGCTCAAGATCACACGCCTAGTAGCTTTGGTTTGACTTGAACTCAGGAACTCCAGGGCCTGTGCTCTATCCATTGCAATACCTTCCTGTCCCCAGATAAAGAAACTGAGGCCCAGAGAGACTAAATGCCCATGGTCACACAACTGTGGGGTTTCTCAATATATTTCTATTTCATTAAATATTTCTCAATTATACATAAAACTTTTTTTTTTTAAACATTCACTTCTTACATCTTTTAGTTCTATTTGTTTTTTCCCCTCCCAGGCCTTGAGAAGCGAAGGGATTTGATATAGATTATTCATGTAAAGACAGACAAACCCTAAGCTATGAAGTTTCCAGGGAGAATTTGAATTCAGTTCTTCCCACTCTAAGAAACTATCCACTCTAATCTTATCTCATCTTGTCCTTAGCAGCCATACAGAAAAGGGTTAGTCCTTCCTTTATAGCTTTTAAAATACAGTAAGGTCTCAGAAATCTAGTTCTGACTCCTGTGGTTACAGATTTAGAACTGAGAGAGCCTCAGACGTCCCCTAATTTTACAACAATGTAACTTCTTTAACTTCTTTCTCAGGGCCATCTAGCCAGTACGTATTTGAGGCAGAATTTGAATCCAGACCTCCCTGCTTCTAATACTCTCTTTACTCCATGACATTGCTTCCCTCTTTCTCCACTTAACTAGCTGGGTAACTTTGAACAAATTGCTTCCTCCTTTCTTTGACTCAATTTCTCCTACTGTTAAAGAGTGAGGCATTTGGCTGATGTCCAAAGTCTTTTCCAAGTATAATTCCTAAAGAATTTGAAGACTCAGCTTGGAAAAGACAAAGTAGCATCAGGCTTCAGTTTGGTAATAGAAATCCTTAAGTATCTTTAAAATAAGTATCCTTGCTAAGGATACTCAGTTGCCATTTAATAAAGAGCTGGGATTATGTGGGGTCTGAGCACATTCATGTATTTCCCCGTAGAGCCAAGTATAACCTGAACTCCCTTTCTCATGACACTGCTATGGCCTTGGTGCAGCTGGCTCTGGATCAGGGTGTGAGAGTCACTCAGGTCAGTGGGACCTATTGGGGGAGGGGAAGTTGAGCTGATTTGCGCTTCCTCAGCTCTAACCCTCATTCCCTGCTTTCTGCAGGTGTTTGTGGACACAGTGGGGCCGGCTGACAAGTACCAGCAAAAACTTAAAGAGAGGTTTCCAGAGGTTGAAGTGACTGTTAGACCCAAGGCTGACTCCCTGTTCCCTGTGGTCAGCGCTGCCAGCATTTGTGCTAAGGTCAGTTCTCTTCCCACCCTGTTGTCTGGACTGTCCAGATCCACATAAGTGTCTGCTATACATCCACAAGAAAGTTGTATCAACCTGCCTTTGGCCCCATACCCACCTTTGCCTAGCCTACCCCTTCCAGGTTGCCCGGGACCATGTGGTGAAGAGATGGAAGTTTTTGGAAGACCTTGGAGACCTGAAAATGGATTACGGGTCTGGCTATCCCAATGGTGAGTGTCCCCAGCAAATCAGTGGTCTTTTCCCTGCCTCTTCCCTGGTGAAACTTTGCAATATGGCCACAAGGGGGCATAAGACACAGTCTGAGAATTACATGGAAAGATGGAAATAAATGAGATCATATTGTCTTTCCAATGCCATATCTTTATAGATAAGAAAAGAGTACCACAGAAATTAAGGGGCTTCTTTCAAATCACCTAGAAAATACTGAGATTGGAATTGAGATTCCCAGGTTCTTAAAATGTTGTTCAGCTCAATTCAACCAGTATTTAATAACAATTAAACGATATGTGCTGGAGAGACAAAGACACAAGTGTTTCTTTTTCTTTCCCTCGAATTTATAATGTGCAGTGTGGGATCAGGGAAGACTTCCTATAGGAGTCTAAGAGGTGATAGTGAGGAAAAAGTGGGCTCCAGCCCTGGAGGAAGACAGAGGGTTGAACAGCCTGGACTAAAGCATTGAGGTGAAAGATCTAATTGGAAATGTAGGCAAGAGGACTGAGGAAGGCTGATGCTGGAAATCTGAGCTAGCTGTCAGAAATTTAAAATATAAAGTTTTAGAAATGGAGGGTGGGGGAGGCAGAGGTGCTGATGGGATGGTGGTGGTGGAATTCATCAGCTAGCAATTGATTATGTGAAACAGGAGAGAATTGGGACTGGATATATAGCTAACATCAGAAAGTATTAAGGTTTGTAAAATGCTTAACAAATATTAGCTCATTTAATCCTTACAACCACCTTGGCAAATAGGTGCTATTATATTCATTCCCATTTTACAGATAAGGAAACTGGAGTATAGAGGTTAAGGGGTTTTGCCCCTTATAAGTCATATAATTAATCAGTTACCTAGGCTGGATTTGAACTCGAGTCTTCCTGGCTGACATTTGGGAGTTAGGTGAAAGATGATAATGATTAATGTTAATTGAGCTCATGTGAACTGATAAGATCCCCAAGAAAGTATAGAGAGAAGAGAAAAGGGACAGAATCTTGCATCATCTTTGCCTGCTCACTTTCAACTCCCCTACTGATTCACTTAGTTTTCAAATCTTATTTCTACCTCCACAGAATCTCTTCTCTCCACTCCCACCAAAATCATCTTAGTCCAGGCCCTTATCACCTCTCAGGTGAAGATTGTTGTTCTTTTAGATTAGATACAGTTAGATTAATTGCAGTTTTCTTTCCCAATGATGTCTCTGCCTAAATTCTCCCTCCCCACCCCAAAACTCAGTCTTTACAGAGCTGACAAACTTTTTCTTAAAGCACAAATCTGACCATGTCGGTCTCCTACCTTAAACTCCAGTAGCTCCCTAGAGCTTCCAGTTCAACTGTAAGATCCTCTGCTCCATATTGAAAACCTTTTGCAGTCCTCGTCTCACCTGTTCTTTACTTTCTTTTTGCAAATTGCTCTTTTCTGTACATACTTTGATTCAAGCAGATTAACCCTTCTTGCAATTTCTTATGCCCAACACCCCATATGACATACTCCCTCCTCAGCCTTCATCTGTTAGAATCCCAGCCTCTTGTTTTGTTCTAGACTCAGCTAAAACCTTTCTTGGTGTTCTCCCAGCTGATGTTGCCTTCTCCTGAAAATCACCTTGTGTCCATAAGTAATTCAGATATACCCTAAAGACAGCTAGATGGCACTTCAGATAGAATCCTGGACTTATAATAAAAAAGTCCTGAATTTAAATCCTGATTTCTATATTTACTAACTGGTAATTCACCTATTTGAGCCTCAGTTTTCTCATTCATAGAGTTGTTATTGAGGCTCGAAAGAGATGACATGGAAAGCCCTCTGGGAACTCTTAAATCTTAGCTATTATTCCTTTGTGTGTATATACTTGTATAGGTATGTGCTATTTTTCCTGATTGGGATATAAGTTTCTTGAGGACAGGATCCATTTTCTGTATTCTCTCTGTATTTATTGTGCCTAGCATGTAGCAGGTGGTTTTGTTTTTGTTTTTATTTTTTACTTAATAGTGTTCTATTTTTTCCAGTTATCTATAAAAGTAGTTTTCAATATTCACTTTTATACAATTTGAGTTTCAATTTTTTTTCTCCCTTCTCTTCCCTCAAGATAGTAAACAATCTGATATAGGTTATATAGGTACAATCACATTAAGCATATTTACTGATTAGTCATGTTGTTAAAGAAAAATTATAACAAAAGGGGAAAACCACAAGAAAGGAAAAGAAAAAAAAAAACAAAAGGTGTTTTAATCATAGCAAGTGTTTTTAAATGATGGAAGGAGATTTGAGGATTCATTGGATAGAAAAGGAACAACACACAAAGAGCAGAATTAAGGGGGATGAATATCTCCAGAAGGAGGGGTAATTGATCATCACAAGCTGTTCCTTCCAGTCTCTGAGTCCCAAATTCCAGAGTTACCAGAGATCCTAGAAACCATTAAGTCCGAGGCCCTTCTACATGTAAGGAAATTGCCTTGTAGAGAGGTAGGAGTTCGTCCAGGGTCACATAGGGAGCTGGTGGCATCCCCAAGAATGCCTGCTGCTCATGTATCACTTAGTTTTCCCAGCAATGAAATCACAGGGGGGGAGGGATTTAGGGGGTGCATGTCAATGGATCCCAGAGTCTTGGTCCTCCAGCTCCTGAAGTCTACTGGTTCCATCTGGGTTCTAACCTCCCCAGCAGGGGCTTTTCATTTGTGATTCTCCTTCTTCCCTAGACCCCAAGACCAAGGAGTGGCTGTCCCAGTGCTTGGACCCTGTCTTTGGCTTTCCCCAGTTTGTCCGCTTTAGCTGGAGCACTGCTCAGCTCATCCTGGATGGACGTGCTGTACCTGTGCGCTGGTGGGTGACCCTGAACCCTGTTGGGGGAGAAACAGGGATCAGTTGGCAACATTTGTCATCAACACTCACCTACTCCTGGGGGGGATCCCAGCCTTGGGGTTTTGGCCTTGGAGATAGAGCTGGCAAGAGGCCATTTAGGACCCTGGATAGATAGAGGTGGAGGGCTGGGGAGAAGGGCAGGGTGGGAGCAGCACAGCACCTTCACCGTGGTCTATTCTTCCCCCATGCAGGGAGGACTCGGAGGAAGGATCAGGAGGACCACAGGTTGCTGGCAGAGGTCCTGGCACCCCCTCCCTTCTGTCCTTCTTTGCCCGTAGACAAGCTGCCACAGAACGACAATCTCACCGTTTTTTCCATGAGAGGAGCTTGGAGACAGTTGCTGATCTATAGAAATTGTTGAAGAAAGTGGTGGAGGGGAGTGGCAGCATCTGGCAGGGATGGGGAAGGACTGTTACTTTGTGTCTTTTTCCTTTCTCCTTGATATTAATTTGTAATAAAATCTCAGGAATAGAAGTGAAGTATCTGTTTTTGTCCGGATTCAGGAGGTGGATGAATGGTAGGGAAGGGTACTTAAACCCAGTTAACAGCCTGAGAAGTCATAACTCTCTAAAACCTTAATGGAGCCTCTACTCTTTAAGCGGCCCTTCCAGGCTATCCCCCATGAATGATCTGAGGTTAGATTTGAACTCTAATCTTGCTGACTGATGAGTATTCCAGGTGTGGGAGACAGCATTGCAAAGGGGTGTCCTGTAAGGAATAGCAAGGAAGTCCTAAAATACGTGAAGAAGAAGGCTTAAATGTAAGCAACTTGGAAAGCTAGGAATAGGTCAGCATATGAAGAACCTTCAATACTTTACAGAGGATTTCATATTTAATTCCAGGGAAACAGATTGGAATTGATTAAATCATCCAATGTATGCTATGGGAAAATTGCCAAAATCTCACCAATTACTTGGCCACCACTTCTTCAATACCTCCCACCTAGATTATTGCAACAGCTTCTTAATTGGAATCTCATTTCTCTAATCCACACTGCATACTGCCACAAAGCTAATTGTTGTTTTTTTTTTTTTATTATTATTATAGCTTTTTATTTACAAGATATATGCATGGACAATTTTTCAGCATTGACAATTGCCAAACCTTTTGTTCCAATTTTTCCCCTCTTTCCTCCCATCTCTTTCCCAGATGGCAGGATGTTAAATATGTTAAAGTATTAATTAAATACAATATATGTATATATGTCCAAACAGTTATTTTGCTGTATAAAAAGAATTGGACTTTGAAATATAGTACAATTAGCCTATGAAAGAAATCAGAAATGCAGGTGGACAAAAATAGAGGGATTGGGAATTCTATGTAGTGGTTCATAGTCATCTCCCAGAGTTCTTTGACTGGGTGTAGCTGGTTCAGTTCATTACTGCTCTATTGGAACTGATTTGTTCATCTCATTGTTGAAGATGGCCACGTCCATCAGAATTGATCATCATATAGTCTTGTTGTTGCTGTGTATAATGATCTCCTGGTTCTGCTCATTTCATTCAGCATCAGTTCATGTAAGTCTCTCCGGGCCTTTCTGAAATCATCCTGCTGGTCATTTCTTACAGAACATTAATAAAGCTAATTGTTCTTAAGCATAGCTATTACCATCCGATTCCCCAATTTTATCTCCAGGATAAAATTTAACCCTTCTTTATCTTTAAATACCCATAAATCTGGCTCCAATTTAGTTTTTCAGAGTCCCTATTCATCAGTCTTGAGCTAATGAATTCTGGGAAATTGGCCTTCTCTCTTCTCTACACATAACTACATCTTCCAGCTCTCTCTCAGGAATGCACTATTTCCTACCTTGCACATCATAGAGTTCCTTTCTTTGGACACAGTTCAAGCACTAGCTCCTACAAAAAGAGTTCCTCATTTTTCCAACTATTAGTGTACATCTTTTCAAACTATCTTGTATTTAGCTACTTTGCACAAATGTGTATTTATTCACTTTATATATTTTAAATATATTTGCACAGATGATATACTTTGCATATATTTCTATTTATTCACTTTATGTTTATACTTTACATATTTATACCTGTACTTATTTTCCCTACTTAGAATTTAAACTTCTTGTGAATAAGAATTGTTTCTTTATACTTGTATCTGCAATGTCTGGGGCAAAGTAGGTGCTCATTAAGTATTGATTGATTGGAGGATGGATTAGGCAAAGTGGAAAGAGACTAAAGGTAGGGAAATCCATCAGTAGATGATTGTAATTCTCCAGGTAAAAGGTGATAAGGATCTGAACTAGCCTGATAGAATTGGAAATGTATGAAAGATGGAAATGTAAAAAGAATAAGATTTTGCAATAGATTGGTTTTGAAAGGAGAGCAGGAGTGGGGAGTTGAAGACTACCCTTATGTTATATAGATCTAGCATAAGGAGCTGGTTTGGTGCTGCTCTCAGTGGTCTTAGGAAAGTTGGGAAGTGGATTGTTTTGGGAGTCAAGGATAATGAGTTCTGTATTCCAGTTAAGTTTGAGATACATATGGTACATTCCATTCTGTATGTCCAAAAAATAGTTGATTTTTTTTTTAATTATAGCTCAGGACAGACTGAGACTGAGAAATAGCTATGGGACTCATCTGCATAAAGATAGGAATTGAACCCATGGAAACTGATGAGATCATCAGATGAGTTTGTAGAGAGTGAAAAGAGAAAAGGGCCTATGACAAAACCTTGAAGAACATCCACAGTGGGTGTGACATAAATGAAAAGGCAAAAGAGACCGAGGGAAAGGTCAAACAGGTAAGAAGAATATCAATGAGACCAATGTCCCCCAAAACTAGAGAGAAGATAATATCCAGGAGAACAGGGTGTTTTACAATGTCAAAAATTTTCAGAGAACTCAAAAATAATAAAGAATGAGAAAAGGTCAGTAGATTTGACAGTTAGATCATGGTGACTGGAGAAGACAATTTGAGCTGAATGATAAGGTTGGAAGCTAGATTGTTGAAGGTATAGAACAGAGGAAAATAGTGTCTTAGTGGAGCTGACTTTCTTAACAAGTTTAGCTAAGAATAAGAAGAGAATAGGATACAATAGCTTTTTTTTTTTTTTTTTTAAAGCTATATGCATAGGTAATTTTCAACATTCACTCTTGCAAAACCTTGATTCCAAATGTTTTTCTTCCTCCATTCCTCCCACCCTCTTCCTTAGATGGCAAGTAATCCAATATATGTTAAACATGTGCTATTCTTCTATACATATTTCCACATTTATTATGCTGCATAAGAAAAATCAGATCAAAAAAGAAATGAGAAAGAAAACAACAAATCAAGCAAATCACAACAAAAAAAGGTGAAAATTCTATTCTGTGATGAATACTAAGTCTCTGAGTACATATGGCTTTCTCCATCACAAGACCATTGGAACTGGCTTGAATCATCTCATTGTTGAGAAGAGCCATGTCCATCAGAATTGATCATCGTATAGTCTTCTTGTTGCCGTGTACAATGATCTCCTGGTTCTGCTCATTTCACTCAGCATCAGTTCATGTAAGTCTCTCCAGGCCTCTCTGAAATCATCCTGTTGGTCATTTCTTACAGAACAATAATATTCCATAACATTCATATACCACAATTTATTCAGCCATTCTCCAACTGATGGGCACCTATTCAGTTTCCAGTTTCTTGCCACTATAAAGAGGACTGCCATAAACATTTTTGCACATGTGGTTCCTTTTCCCTTTTTTATGGTATCTTTGGGATATAATCCCAGTAGAAACACTGCTGGATCAAAGAGTTTGCACAATTTAATAGCCCTTTGGTCTTAGTTCCATACTGCTCTCCAGAATGGTTAGATCAGTTTACAACTCCACCAACAATGTATTAGTATCCCATTTTTCCCACATCTCCTTCAACATTCATTATTATCTTTTTCTATCATCTTAGACAATCTGAGAAGTATGTAGTAGTACCTCAGAGTTGTCTTAATTTGCATTTCTCTGATCAATAGTGATTTATGAGTATATGAGTAGAAATGGTTTTAATTTCATTTGAAAATTGTTCATATCCTGTGACCATTTATCAGTTAGAGATGCCTTTTATTCTTATAAATTTGAGTAAATTCTCTATATATTTTAGAAATGAGGCCTTTATCAGAACCCTTGGATGGGCACAATAGCTTTTGGGGGAGAATAGGATCAAGTGAAAGAGAATTCTTTAAGAATGAGAAAGAAAGAGATATGTTGATAGGAGCAGGGAAGAAGCAAGTAGAGAGGGAGAGATTGAAGATAAGAGAGTGGGGATTATAGTGGTAGGAGAATCCTTTTGGGGAAAAATAAATGTGATCAAGGAGAAAGACCATCTGGTCATCTGAGACTGGAATGGAAGATCGAGTGAGGAAAGATATGAGTGATATTAAAGGGAGGAGACAAGAGAGAAGAGGAAACTTGACAAATGGCCTCAAATTTTTTCCATGAAGCTTGAGTTGAGGTTATTAGCAGAAAGGATAGAATGTTATGGGTTTGAGGAGAGAAAATATTTTTCAACAGCCATTCTGGAGAGTTGGATAGTGAATCTGTAAGTGAAGTTTAAGGTAATTTCCATGATGTAGTGAGGATCCAGTTGAGATTAGATAGCAAATTTATAGCTAAGACAATAAAAAATTTGTAGGGGAATATATCAGTATGGTTTTGTGATTTCCTGGAGGAAATCAATATCTGAATGAGGTATATGGAGAGGTAATGTAGGGTTGGGGTTAGACAACTACTTGTAGGATAAGGGAATAAAAGATTCAAGATGATATAGAGTTAAATTGATTGGAGTTTGTTCATCTGCATTGGGTTCAGAATCACTGAGACAGGAAGTATATCGGAGGTGGGAGAGAGAGCCAATCAGTGAGAGAAGTAAGTCCAGGCAAAATAGCAGTAGTTGGATAGAGAACTATTGAAGAATGACTTGGATATTTGAAGTCCCTTTCATAGTTTTAGCTTCCAGGCATTTTGTGAAAGCCCTGGAAGTCTGATTCACAGGATCAGGCATGGGAATTTAGTCAAGGAACAGCAATGCTGAACAAGACCCTGGAGTAAGTGGAAGAAGGAGATTGAAAGGAACTGTTTTGGGAGCAGAGTTGCATTGACAGAGTTAGGAATTTGAATCCAGATTTTCATTTCAGAGTTCCTTTCACCATTATTATTTTATGTCTTGTTACTTTTTTTTAAGTAGGAAAATATTGATTTTCGTATTTTGCTCTAAAATTTTCATGACTCCTTCCATTTTAACCTTGGAGGTATTTTAGTCTCTTCAACCAATATGCATGAGTTATATCTGTCTGTGTACAAGGTATACTTTTTTCCTTTTTTAAAATACTAATTTTTTCTATAATTAGATGTTAAGCAATTTTTTAACATTTTAAAAAGTTTTCAGTTCCAAATTCTATCCCTCTCTTCTTCCCCTGCCCTTTCCTGAGACAGTAAGCAATCTGGTATAGGTTATACATGTGCAATTATATAAAATATTTACATATTAGACATTTTGTACAAGAAAACTTCAAAGAGAATAGTAGGCTTCAATGTGTATTCAGATAATATCAGTTCTTTCTTTGGAGGTGGATAGCATGTTTGATCATGAGCCCTTTGAAATAATCTTGAATCATTATATTGCTGAAAATAACTAAGTTATTCAGTTTTTCATTGTACAATTTTGTTGTTACTGTGTACAGTGTTCTGGTTCTGCTCATTTGACTTTGCTTCAGTTCATTTTAGTCTTTCCAGGTTTTTCTCTGTCCCTATTTTTCAGAGATATGAATGGGGTTCACAAGTATGGAAAATTGAATAGTCAGATTTTTCCAATGTTTGATCAGTTTGCTTATTTTCCTTTTCTTTCCTCCTTTCTTTAAATTTTTAAAAAATTTATTGTTATAAGGGGTAGAGAGGAAAGCATACAGGGAGAAATTTTTTTTACTTTATTATAGCTTTTTTATTTTCAAAATACATCCCTAGATAACTTTTAACATTCATCATTACAAAACTTGTGTTTCAATTTTTTCCCCTCCCTTTTCCCCACCCTCTCCCCTAGACAGCAAGTAATCTATGATAAACATGTGCAATTCTTTTATTCATAGTTCCACATTCCATATCATGCTGTACAAGACAAATCAGATCAAAAAGGAAAAAAATGAGGAAAACAAAATGCAAGTAAACAACAAAAAGAGTGAGAATTCTAAGTTGTGATCCATATTCAGTCCTCACAGTTCTCTCTCTGGATGCAGATGGCTCTTTCCATCACAAGACCTTTTAATCATTGTTGTTGAAAAAAGCCACAATTTCACAGTTGATCATCCCATAATTTGTTGTTGCTGAGTACAATGTTCTCCTGGTTCTGCTCACTTCACCTCCAGGTCTTTCTTAAATCATCCTGCTGATCCTTTCATATTCATTTCCCAGAGTTCTTTCTCTGGGTGTAGCTGGTTCAATTCATTACTGTTCTATTGGAACTGATTTGGTTCATCTCATTGTTGAAGAGGGCCACGTCCATCAGAATTGATCATCTATAGTATTGTTGTTGAAGTATATAATGATCTCCTGGTGCTGCTCATTTTACTCAGCATCAGTTCATGTAAGTCTTTCCAGGCCTTTTTGAAAACATCCTGCTGGTCATTTCTTACAGAAAAATAATTTTCCATAATATTCATATACCACAATTTATTCAACCTTTCTCCAATTAAAGGGCATCCACTCAGTTTCCAGTTTCTTGCCACTACAAAAACATTTTTGCACATGTGGGTCCTTTTCTACAGAAAGAAATTTAGGTGATATAAAAGTCAAAAGAACTGTTTTAAAAACATTTCAAGGATAGACACTGCTTTACTTTTATTTTTGAATTCAGAGCAATTAGCCCAGTATTTGGCACATAAGAGGCACTTTATAAAATTCTTTTTGATTGATTATTTGGGAGTCCATAGGAGAAGAATGAGATTTATGTCAGAAACAGAAATTGTGACAGTTCGTTTTCCTGTCCTTTATTTTAAGAAAAGATTCTGATAGCATTTTTTTTTTTTAGTTCAAACCTTTTCTCAGCATTTACTTTTTTTCTTTATTAATTTTATAATTATAATTTTTTTGACATTACATATGCATGGGTAATTTTTTTTTACAACATTATCCCTTGTATTCACTTTTCCAAATTTTCCCCTCCCTCCCTTTATTCCCTCCCCTAGATGACAGGCAATTCCATATATAATAAATGTGTTACAGTATATCCTAGATACAATATATGTGTGTAAAACCAAATTTCTTGTTGCACGGTAAGAATTGGATTCTGAAGGTAAAAGTAACCTGGGTAGAATGACAATAGTGCAAACATTTTACACTCCTTTCCCAGTGTTCCTTCTCTGCGTGTAACTGTTTCTGTTCATCACTGATCAACTGGAACTGAATTGGATCTTCTCTATGTTCTCTATATCCACTTCAATTAGAATACATCCTCATACAGTATCATTGTTGAACTACATAATGATCTCCTGGTTCTGCTCGTTTCACTCAGCATCAGTTGATGTAAGTCTCTCCAAGCCTCTCTGTATTCATCCTGCTGGTCATTTCTTACAGAGCAATAATATTCCATAACATTCATATACCATAATTTACCCAACCATTCTCCAATTGATGGGCATCCATTCATTTTCCAGTTTGTAGTCACTACAAAAAGAGCTGCCACAAACATTTTGGCACATACAGATCCCTTTCTCATCTTTAATATTTCTTTGCAATACAAGCCCAGTAGTAGCACTGCTGGGTCAAAGGGTATGCACATTTTGATAACTTTTTGGGCATAATTCCAGATTGCTCTCCAGAATGGTTGGATTCTTTCACAGCTCCACCAACAATGCATCAGTGTCCCAGTTTTCCCACATCCCCTCCAACATTCATCATTATTTGTTCCTGTCATCTTAGCCAATCTGACAGGTGTGTAGTGGTATCTCAGAGTTGTCTTAATTTGCATTTCTCTGATCAATAGTGATATGGAACACTCTTTCATATGAGTGGATATAGTTTCAATTTCATCATCTGAAAATTGTTCATATCCTTTGGCCATTTAGCAATTGGAGAATTAAGTAGGGAAAAATACCCCCCCCCCCAAAATTAAGATCTTATACACACACACACACAAGTGAGTAAACTATGTCACCTAGGTCCCTGGTTTTCCATTGAGACAAAATCTTTATAACAACCATCTAAATATGAATCAAAAGCCTCCTTAATGGGGGTACAAGTAGGAAACAAGAAGACTTTCTCAAGCAATACTCAACAATAGACTTTCCATGTAACATTTCACAATCATCTGCTAGAGGTAGAGAATCTTAAGATGTCCCTGTGCTTTTTCCTTATTGTTTACTGGTTATAAAACAAATTTATTTAGTAGAGGAAAATGAATCTTGTCAGCCCCTTTTAGAGCAAAGCATCTCTCATCTATTTGTTAAAATCATCCAAAATTCCTTGAAAGGTCAATGATCTTCTGATCCCAAAAACTAGGGGAGGAATAAAGTTAGGAGATGTGCTTATGCTCACAAAGGCATTGGCTACTGTGATGGAGGAGATATAGTGCATCATCCAAACTGAAAAGGTTCCCAGTGATTTGGGAGGTCGTCCTGATCCTCCTCCTAGTGGATGGCATTGTACTTATTGCATCAAGCCCTGGAAAACTGAAGAGCCTCTTGGAAGGGATCTGTAATCACTAAAACAGTTTGGTGACCAAAAAAAAATGCAGGAAAGACCAAATGGTCTTATCCAGAATTCAGAATGAATTTATTGCTTAAAATTTTTTTTAATCAGCAAAAATTCTTCTTATCCTCCTAAACCAAATACTAAACCCCCAATTAAGAATAAAAAGGAAAACAAAATTCCATTATAAATTTCTACATTGAGGGGCAGCTAGGTGGTGTAGTGGATAGAGCACCAGCCTTGAATTCAGGAGGACCCGAGTTCAAATCTGATCTCAGACACTTAACACTTCCTAACTGTGTGACCCTGGGCAAGCCACTTAACCCCAGCCTCAGAAAAAGGAAAAAAAAAATCAGAAAAAAAAAAACAAAAACAAATTTCTACATTGCTCCTGTCCCCCCCACCCCACCCAATAAAAAGTCTCACTCTGCCATTTGAATTCTTCACCTCTCTATCATCATTAGTATTCTGGAATTGTGGTTGGTCATTACACTGATACGATTTCTACTTCTTTCAAAATTATTTGTTTTTACCATACTTTGCCACTGTATAAATTGTTCTAGTTCTGTTCATTTTACTCGCATTCATTCACACGAGTCTTCCAGGGTTTCTCTGAAATGGCACTTTTCATCATTTTGTACCACAAAATAGTATTCTTTCACATTTACACAGCATAATTCATCTATTCCCCAATTTATGAGTGCTCCCTCAGATTCTCATTCTTTGCCATCTCCAAAGTTATAAATATTTTTGTATATCCTTAGAATTTGTTTTGGTTAGGACTAATGTAAAGGGCAGGAACTTTGGAGAAATATACTTAAGGCTTAGTATGATTTAGTCCTACAACAAGATGTTAACTCAGTGGAATTTGATAAATCAATGGTTATCTAGTTTTACATGTACTTAGTACAAGATTGACACCTATTCTACAAGATTGACATCTGAGATGATTTATTATAATAGAGTATATAAGAGCCAACAAGGACTGGACGAGAGACATTCCATCTTCATCAGCCTCATGGTGGCTGGCTTGTCCTCCTTCACTTCTCCACTGAGACCAAGACCCGTCTGAAGATCCTCCAAAAAGTTAGCTGAGCCCCAGGCAAGGAGACAAACTGTGAAGAAGATAATAAAGAATTTGGACTTTATCCCTGGCTATTCTCATGGTGAGTACTCTGCTGAAATGAAGGCTGATTCAGAGACCTCCAGAAAGCTAACCAGAACATTACAAGACTAATCCTGCAGTTTCACCTCCTGCTCATTCCCCTATTTCCCTATTGAGTGAAATGTATTTCTATACCTGAATCTGTGTGTGTGTGTTCTGTTCTTTTTAAAATTATTATTATAGCTTTTTATTTACAAGATATATGCATGGGTAATTTTTCAGCATTGACAATTGCCAAACCTTTTGTTCCAAATTTTCCCTTCCTTCCCCCCACCCCTCCCCCACATGCCAGGTAGACCAGTACATGTTAAATATGTTAAAGTATATGTTAAATACAATATATGTATACATGTCCAAAGAGTTATTTTAGTGCACAAGAAGAATAGGACTTTGAAATAATGTAAAATTAACCTGAGAAGGAAATAAAAAATGCAAGTGGACAAAAATAGAGGGATTGGGAATTCAATGTAGTGGTTCATAATCATCTTTCCTTGAGTGTAGCTGGTTCAGTGCATTACTGCTCTATTGGAACTGATTTGGTTCATCTCATTGTTGAAGAGGGCCACGTCCATCAGAATTGATCATCATACAGTATTGCTGTTGAAGTATATAATGATCTCCTGGTCCTGCTCATTTCATTATACATCAGTTCATGCAAGTCTCTCCTGGCCTTTCTGAAATCATCCTGCTGGTCATTTCTTACAGAGTGTGTTCTGTTCTTTAACCAGTTCAAATGAGAGTGAGGTTCAAATGTTTGCTCTTCCATCACCCTCCTCCTAATTTGTTTAGCTGTCTTTCACACTTTGATTATAAGATAATTTCCCCTGAACTTTCTCCCCTTCTCCAATATAGTCCTTATCCTCTTTCTTTTCATTCTTCTCTTAGGGTCCACAAAAAATAACAGAATTACTCTCAGACCTTGTCTAGATCCTTCCTATGACTTCTGATGATGGTAGGGTTTAGAAGGGCCATAGGTATCATTTCTTCATGTTGGAAGTTTATTCTTGTTTAGTCCTTTATTATTATTAATTTATGTTTACTTTTAATGTTTCTCCTAACTTTGCTTCTTAAAAAAGTCAATTTTATTTTATTTTCAGGTTCAAATTCTCCCTTTCTCTTTGCCTCTTCTCCTACCTATTGAGAAGCATCCACCATTATGAAGCTTAGAATATGATATTCTGAAAAGTAAGTGATTTTGAGTTTCCAAGCAAGAAACCCTGAATATAATCCTGGTGCATATTTCATTTTTAATGAAATAAAGGGCTTCAAGCATTCCTGATTGTTAGGATTCTTACAAGGTGCTAAGTCATTGGAATGGATATAATTATCTAATGGTTCAGTATGATTGATCTGATCCTACAAGGAGCTATTATGGGCCAGAACTTGAGATAAGGTAATGTACTTAGTTCACACCTTTAAAGGAGTTCATACCTTTAAAGGAGTTCACTCATTGGTTCACACATTAGATTTTATACCTTTAGAAAGCATATAAAAGGACAAGCCCACTCTCTGAAAGAAGATTCATTCAGAGCCAGGATTCAGTGTGGAGATTCCCAAGTCCAGGAGATTCACAAATCTAAAGGAAAAGCCTTTCAGGAGATTCAGAACTAGGGTTGATTTCCGGGAGATTCACAAGGCAGAAACCCACAATCCCACACTCTTGGAGATTCAGAGTCAAGATTCATTCCAACTTCCACCTTTGTGCTGGCTGGAGAGATTGGGAGGATGAGAGTCTGAAACTGGCTGGAGAGAGATTCAGAAAGAGCTCTCGGGGAACCCAGGAGAGAGATAGGCTAACCTGGCCCAGGAAAAGATTCAGGAATTTGAAGGACATAATAAAGGATCCAGACTTTAACTCCTGGCTGCATTTTGGGATTATTGGAACTGAACTGAAACTAAGACTGCCTCCAGAAGCTCTTCAAGAAACCTGCACCCTCAAGAAAAAGAGAACATTACACCTGATGAAAAGACAGAGATGTATAGAAATGTTGTAGTACAAACACAGTACTCAAGAGAAACTTAAAAAGGGAAACATGAAGAAACCATTATTAGGGACTAAATAAAGATAAAATGTTTACACTCTAATATGAGGAGATGAGACTTGTATTTCCTGGGGTTCTTATCAAGGAGTCTTAGAAAGGAGTCTGATTAGACAGAGAATTACACAAATTTCAATAAATATTAGCATGGCCATCCTCAAACTACCTGGGAATGGTTTTACTATTTGGGGCTAGGGTGTGGTGAAGAAGGAAGAAGAAGGATGGAGGAAATTTCCTTAAGTGAATACCTAGAATAAATGTAGGTTTGTGCAGACAAGGAGAATGGGGGAATGAGTGACACAACTCATTGTTATCTGAACTGGTAAAATGAGGGGGAAGTGCATGCACACATAGTGGAATACAGAAATGCATTTAATTCCATAGGGAAACAGCAGGAAAAGTGAAGATAGAAGAGGAGGGAATAAAAGAAAGAGTAAAGTAAGGGAGAGAGTAATTCTAAGCAAAAACAAAACAACAAAAACATCAGAATCTATGCAAATTATATACATATACATATATGTAAAACAGTTCTTTTTGCAGTGGCAAAGTTTCAGAAACCAAAGATATGCCCATCAATTAGAAAATAGCTGAAAAAGTACTGGTATATAAATATGATGAAATAGTATTGTGGTATCAAAAATGATGAAGGATGTGTTTTTTGTGAAACCAAAGGCAGCTAGGTGGGCCTGGAGGCAGGAAGGTCTAAGTTCAAATTTAATTTCAGACTATATAACCCTGGACAAGTCACAACCATCCTAGTTGTGTGACCCTGGGCCAGTCATTTAACCCCAATGCCTCACCAAAAAACCAAACCAAAATAAAAAATTAAAAAACCTAAACCAATTACTTGTAAAGATAGTTTTCAACATTTTTTTTTTTAATTTTGAGTTCCAAATTTTTCACCCTCCTGTTTTATCCTTCCTCTCCCAAACAGCAAGCAATCTGATATAGGTTATATGTGAACAATCATGTTAAACATATATCCACATCATTTATATTGTGAAAGAAGAATCATAATAAAAGAGAAAAAGCATGAGGAAAAAAACCAAAAAAGTGAAAAAAAACTATATATATATATATATATATATATATATATGTACAGTTTTTTATATTTTAAAATACATGCAAAGAATAATTTTTATTATATTGTGATTTTGGCCTAGGTCATGAACCCGTTTTTACCTGATCTTGGTGTATGGTGTTAAGTGTGGGTCAATGCCTAGTTTCTGCCATACTAATTTCCCATTTTCCCAGCAATTTTTGCCAAACAGTGAGTTCTTATCTCAAAAGCTGGGGTCTTTGGATTTGTCAAACACTAGATTATTGAAGTTGTTTTTTCCTTTGAACCTAACCTATTCCACTGATCAACTAGTCTATTTCTTAGCCAATACCAAATGGTTTTGGTAACTGCTGCTTTATAATATAATTTTAGATCTGGTATAGTTAGGACACCTTCATTTGATTTTTTTTTTCATTAATTCCCTTGAAATTCTTGCCTTTTGTTTTTCCATATGAACTTTGTTGTTATTTTTCTAGGTCATTAAAATAGTTTTTTGGGAGTCTGATTGGTATAGCCCTAAATAAATAGATTAGTTTAGGTAATATTGTCATTTTTATTATATTTGCTCACCCAATCCAAAAGCATTTAATATTTTTCCAATTAGTTAGGTCTGACTTTATTTGTGTGGAAAGTGTTTTGTAATTTTGCTCATATAGTTTCTGATTTTCCCTTGGCAGAGAGATTCCTAAATATTTTATACTATCAGTAGTTACTTTAAATGGAATTTCTCTTTGTAGCTTTTGTTAGTTATATATAAGAATTCTGATGATTTATGTGGGTTTATTTTGTATCCTGCAACTTTGGTAAAGGTGTGGATTATTTCTAATAGCTTTTTAGTAGAATCTCTGGGGTTCTCTAAGTATATCATCATATCATAAGCAAAGAGTGATAGTTTGGTTTCCTCATTACCTATTCTAATTCCTTTAATTTCTTTCTCAACTCTTATTGCCAAAGCTAGCATTTCTAATACAATGTTGAATAGTAATGGTGATAGTGGGCAACCTTGTTTCACTCCTGATCATATTGGGAATGGTTCCAGTTTATCCCCATTACATATGATGCTTACTGATGGTTTTAAATAGATGCTACTGATTATTTTAAGGAAAAGTCCATTTATTCCTATACTCTCAAGTGTTTTTAATAGGAATGGATGTTGGATTTTATAAAATGCTTTTTCTGCATCTATTGAGATGATCATATGGTTTTTGTTAATTTGGTTATTAATATGGTCGATTATACTAATAGTTTTCCTAATATTGAACCAGCCCTGCATTCCTGGTATAAATCCTACTTGATCATGGTGTATTATCCTGGGGATGTAGCTACAATATTCTTAAGAGTTTTCATCTTGGGATCTCTTTTAGGAAGTGATTGGTGAATTTGAAAAAATTTTATTTTACCCTCTGGTTCTAGAATATCAGAAGAGTTTTCTTTGAGAATTTGTTGAAAGATGATGCACAGGCTCTTTTTTTGGTTGTGGTTTTCAGATAGACCAATAATTTTAAGATTATCTCTCCTGTGATTTCAGAGAAGCCTGGAGAGACTTACATGAACTGATGATAAGTGAAATGAGAAGAACCAGATCATTGTACATGGCAACAAGATTATATGATGATCAATTCTAATGGGCATGGCTCTTTTCAACAATGAGATGATTCAGACCAGTTCCAATGATCTTGTGATGATGAGAGCCATTTACCTCCAGAGAAAGGACTGTGGGAACTGAGTGTGGTTTACAACACAACATTTTCACTTTTTTGTTGTTGTTTGCTTGCATTTTATTTCCTTTCTCATTTTTTTCCTTTTTGATTTGATTTTCTTGTGCAACAAGATAATTATATAAATATGTAAGTGTATATTGGATTTAACTTATATTTTTACCATAACAGATATTGGATTACTTGCCATTTAGGGGAGAGGGTGGAAAAGGGGGGGATTGGAACACAAGGTTTTTCAAAGGTTAATGTTGAAAAATTGCCATTGTTTATTATATAATATATATTATATTATATACTTATAAAATTAATGCATATATTTTGAAAATAAAAAGCTTTAATAAAAAAAGATCATCTCTCCTGGATTAATTATCTATGTCAGTTGTTTTTCCAATGACATATTTTGATTTAAAAATTTTTTTTCATTCTTTTGGTTTGTTTGATTGATTCTTGATTTCTCATAAAGTCATTAGCTTCCATTTGCTCAATTCTCATTTTCAAGGAATTATTTTCCTCAGTGATTTTGTACCAAATTTGGTCAATTTTGCTTTTTAGGAATTCTTTTCTTCATTGGCTTTTTATATTTCCTTTTGCATAATTCTCATTTCTCTTCCCAATTTTTCCTCCATACCTCTTACTTGATTTTCAAAATTCCTTTTGAGCTCTTCCATGGCCTGAGACCAATTCTTATTTTTCTTGAAGGCTTTGAATGTAGGAACTTAAACTTTGTTGTCATCATCTGAGTATGTATTTTGATATTCCTTGTCATCATAATAGCTTTCAATGGTCAGAATCTTTTTCTGTTGTTTGCTCATTTATCTAGCCTGTTACCTGGTTTTTAATGCTTTGTTTAAAATAGCACTCTATTTCCAGGGTGGAGGGTGTAATGTCCCAAGCTTCATGGGTTCTGTGCAACTATTTTCAGAAATCCTTCTAGGAATCTGATCACAAATACTATTTTTTGCCCTGAACCTATGAGAAGGGTCCCTTCTCCACTGTGGCTATAATTCTAGTGTGCTAAAGTAGCGGAGTCTTTCTTCAGTGCTAATTATTGTGCATTATTTCTTATTGCACAATAGTATTCCATTATATTCATATAGTACAACTTGTTCAGCTTTTCTCCAATTGATGAACATCCTCACAATTTCCAATTCTTTGCCACCACAAAAAGAGCTGCTATGAATATTTTTTACATGTAGGTCCTTTTCTTGTTTCTAAAAATCTCTTTAGGATATAGACCTAGTAGTGGTATTGCTGGATCAGTGCATATGCAAAGTTTTATAACCCTTTGGACATAGTTCCAAATGTTGCTCCAGAATGGTTGGGTAAGTTCACAATTCTACTTTCAATGCATTAGTGTCCTAATTTTCTTTCTTTCTTTCTTTCTTTCTTTTGTGTGTGTGTGTGTCCCAATTTTCTCACATCTTCTCCAATATTTGTTATTTTCCTTTTCTATCATATTAGCCAATCTGAAAGATGTAAGGTTGTTTTAACTTGCATTTCTCTAATCAATAGTGATTTAGATCATTTTTTCAAATGGCTAAAGTTAGCTTTAATTTCTTCATCTAAAAATTGCCTGTTTGTATCTTTTGCACATTTATCAATTCGAGAATGACTTGTATACTTATAAATTTGACTCAGTTCTCCATTTTCTAGAGAAATGAGGCCTTTATCAGAAACACTGGTTTTAAAATTTGTTTCTCTGCTTTCTGCTTTCCTTCTAATCTTGGTTGCATTGGTTTTGTTTGTACAAAAGCTTTTAAATTTAATGTACCTAAAATTATCCATTTTGCACTTCACAATGCTCTGTAACTCTTGTTTGATTTCTTCCCTTCTCCATATATCTGACAGGTAAACTATTCCTTATTTTCCTAATTGGCTTATAGTATTACTCTTTACCTTTAAATTGTGTGCCTATTTTTTTAATTTAAATTTTTTTAATTTTATAATTATAAATATTTTTATGACAGTATATATGCATGAGTAATTTTTTTATAACATTATTCCTTGTATTCATTTTTCCAAATTTTCCCCTCCCTCCCTCAACTCCCTCCCCTAGATGACAGGCAATCCCATATATAATAAATGTGTTACAGTATAACCTAGATATAATATATGTGTGTAAATACAATTTTCTTGTTGCACAGTAAGAATTGGATTCTGAAGGTAAAAGTAACCTGGGTAGAAAGACAGTAGTGCTAACAATTTACATTCATTTCCCAATGTTCCTTCTCTGGGTGTAGTTGTTTCTGTCCATCATTGATCACCTGGAAGTGAGTTGGCTCTTCTTTATGTTGAAGATATCCATTTCCATCAGAATACATCTTCATACAACATTGTTGTTGAAGTATACAGCGATCTTCTAGTTCTGTTCATTTCACTCAGCATCAGTTCATGTAAGTCTCTCCAAACCTTTCTGAATTCATCCTGCTGGTCATTTCTTACAGAGCAATAATATTCCATAACCTTCATATGCCATAATTTACCCAACCATTCTCCAATTGATGGACATCCATTCATCTTCCAGTTTCTAGCCACTACGAAAAGGGCTGCCACAAACATTTTGGCACATACAGGTCCCTTTCCGCTCTTTAGTATTTCTTTGGGATATAAGTCCAATAGCAGCAATGCTGGATCAAAGGGTATGCACAGTTTGATAACTTTTTGGGCATAATTTCAGATTGCTCTCCAGAATGGCTGGATTCTTTCACAGCTCCACCAATAATGTATTAGTGTCCCAGTTTTCCCACATCCCCTCCAACATTCATCATTATTTGTTCCTGTCATCTTAGCCAATCTGACAGGTGTGTAGTGGTATCTCAGAGTTGTCTTAATTTGTATTTCTCTGATCAGTAGTGATTTGGAACACTTTCATATGAGTGGATATAATTTCAATTTCATCATCTGAGAATTGTCTGTTCATATCCTTTGACCATTTATCAATTGGAGAATGGTTTGATTTCTTATAAATTAGGGTCAGTTCTCTCTATATTTTGGAAATGAGACCTTTATCAGAACCTTTAACTGTAAAAATATTTTCCCAATTTGTTACTTCCCTTCTAATCTTGTTTGCATTAGTATTGTTTGTACAGAAACTTTTTAGTTTGATGTAATCAAAATTTTCTATTTTGTGATTGATAATGATCACTAGTTTTCTTCTGGTCATAAATTCCTTCCTCCTCCACAGGTCTGAGAGGTAGACTATTCTCTGTTCCTCTAATCTATTTATGTTCTCATTCTTTATGCCTAAATCATGGACCCATTTTGATCTTATCTTGGTATATGGTGTTAAGTGTGGATCCATATCTAATTTCTGCCATGCCTATTTCAACCTTATCTTGGTATAGGGTGTAAAATGTTGATCCATTTTTATTTTCCATTTTTCCCCAGCAGTTTTTTATTGGAATAGTGAGTTTTTATCCCAGAAACTGGAGTCTTTGGTTTATTAAGTAGTAAATACTATAGTCCTTTACCGCTCTGTCTTGTGTACCTAACCAATTCCATTGAACCATCACTATTTCTTAGTACCAAATAGTTTTTTAATTTTGTTTTTTATTAATTTTTGTAATTATAACATTTTCTTTGACAGTACATATGCATAGGTAATTTTTTTTTTTTTTACAACATTATCCCTTGTACTCCCTTCTGTTCCGAGTTTTTGCCCTCCTTCCCTCCATCCCCTCCCCTACATGGCAGGCATCCCCATACATATTAAATATCTTACAGTATATCCTAGATACAATATATATGTGCAGAACCGAGTTTTTTTTTTTTTTTTGTTGTTGTTGTTGTTGTTGTTGTTGTTGCAAAGGAAGGATTGTATTCGCAAGGTAAAAATAATCTGGGAAGAGAAACAAAACAAAACAATGCTCCCAGTTTACACTCATTTCCCAGTGTTAGTACCAAATAGTTTTGATAAAGCAAATAACTTAGAAAGACTGGAGGGTGAGCAGCTAGTTGATGAAGTGTATAAAGTGCAGAATTTAAAGTCAGGAGAACCTGAGTTCAAATGTGATCTGAGTCACCTGTACTAGCTATGTGATCCTTGGCAAGTCACTTAATCTCGATTTAAGTCCAAAAAAGAAAGAAAGAAAAAAAGGCTTAGGAACTCTAACCCTAGCAACGCATCACCTGACCAGTGGGGGTGGGGTCTTGATTCAGACCGAGAAGCTTCTGCTTGCCACCACTGCTGCCGCGATGTCGATGTTCTCTTTCCCAGAGCTCTACTTCAACGTGGACAACGGCTATGTGGATGGCTTGGTCCGGGGCTTCAAGGCCGGGTTCCTCAGAATGGCAGATTACCGTCAATTGGAGCAGTGTGAAACGCTTGAAGATATGAAACTACATCTCCAGACCACGGACTATGGAAACTTCCTTTCGAATGAGATATCCCCCTTAACGGTGTCAATCCTTGACGACAAACTCAAGGAGAAGATGGTAGCCGAGTTCCGGCACTTGAGGAATCAGGCCTACCAACCATTGGCCGGCTTCCTGGACTTCATCACCTACAGCTACATGATCGACAATGTCATCTTGCTGATAACAGGGACCTTGCACCGTCGCTCAGTTGCAGAGCTTGTGCGGAAGTGTCATCCTCTAGGCGGCTTTGAGCAGATGGAGGCCGTGAGCATTGCTCAGACCCCAGAAGAATTATATAACGCTATCTTAGTGGATACCCCACTATTTTCCTTCTTCCAAGATTGCATCTCTAAGGAGGACCTCGAACAAATGAACATTGAAATTATTCGAAACACATTGTACAAAGCCTACCTAGAGGCTTTCTATAAATTCTGTAGCACACTAGGGGGTATCACAGCAGACACCATGTGCCCTATCCTGGAGTTTGAAGCTGACCGCAGAGCCTTCATCATCACCATCAACTCATTTGGCACTGAGCTCTCCAAGGAGGAGCGGGCCAAGCTGTTCCCACATTGTGGGATACTCTACCCTGATGGTTTGACCCTGCTAGCCCAGGCTGAGGATTACAAAGAGGTCAAAACTGTGGCTGATTACTACCCGCAGTATAAACAGCTCTTTGAAGGGGCTGGCAACCATCCTGGTGAGAAAACCTTGGAGGACCTATTATTTGAGCATGAAGTGAAACTGAATAAGCTGACCTTTATCAAACACTTCCACTTTGGCGTCTTCTATGCCTTCGTGAAACTCAAAGAGCAGGAATGCCGAAACATTGTGTGGATTGCAGAGTGCATCTCCCAGCGCAATCGGACCAAGATCCGCAGCTATATCCCCATCTTCTAGCACCTCTCTCTGATCCCCTGTTTCCTACCTTTTGGCCATGACATTCTATGAGGCCCCCTGAGGACAGGCAGTGGTCCCTCTGTCCCCTTCCCCCATATTGTGCATATATGTGTTTGTAGGGATCATTGTTTTGGTTTCTTCCATATATACTTAATATTGAAGAAGCAGGGCTGCTTCTTCCTTCCCTCTATTCCCCATCCTCTGGACTTGGACTTCTGGAGCTGTGAAGGCTAGAGTTTTGGGATCTAAGATTCAGGTATCAGAAATGAACCTCCCATCCCCACAAGTAGTCTCTGTAACTTGTGTGGTTAAAAAAAACCCTGCCCTAAAAAAAAGATAAATAGAGGGGTACCCCTATCTTGATGTTTTTCAGCTGTTAAAGGAATCTGAGAAGCATTCTGGATCATTCTGATATTTCTTCAGGAAAGCCATCCTCTTTCTCATCTATCCCAGGGCCAGATTCTCAGTGGAAATACCCATTGTATGAGGGACAGGGGAGCACCTCACCTAGCCATTCTCTCCCTAACATATGCCCATGCATTCATATATATATGCACCCATACAGACTTTTCCATCAGCACAAACCAGGGCTCTGCCTCAGGAAATTAAGGAGCCTTTCCTCTCCCTGTCATCCTTTACCAGGTGGCTTTGATACAAGGTCAGGAAATTGTGCAGAATTTTCCCCATCAACTGGGGTATCTCTCTTCTCTCAAATTCATCCTAAGTGTGTGTGTGTGTGTGTGTGTGTGTGTGTGTGTGTGTGTGTGTGTGTGTTAACAATGAAGCTTCCCATTCTGTGAAATAATAAAATGTTAAGAGATTTAGAAATTCTGATCAATGTAATAACTAAACATAATTCCAGAAGACTAATTTGATGAAACATGTTACCCACCTTCTGATAAAGAAATGAAAGATGGTACAGACTGAAACATATTTTTCTGAACATGACATAGGATTTTTGTTTGAGATCATCAAAAGCCTGAAGGCAAAAGGAAAGGGGTCACCAGTAAAGTCAGCACAAATGCTCAATAGCTTCCAAGTATGACTAGAAACAGGCCAGGGAAAAACACTATTTAGGGTTCTGGGTCTGGAAGCAGCAAAAGCAGAGGCTTCCTCAAGAAAGCTCATGGGTTGTCTGAAAGCCCCCAAGTAGGAACCTTGGTAAGCCTTTGGGACAGGATAGCATTTTACTGCATCTGTATCCCAAAGTGATCATAAAAGAGGGGAAAGGACCTATATTTACAAAAATGTAACAGCTCTTTTTGTGGTGGTAAGGAATTGAAAATTGAGGGGATGCCCATAAATTGGAAAATGGCTGAATAAGTTATAGTATATTAATGTAATAGAATACTATTCTATAAGGAATGAACAGGTTGACTTTAGAAAAGCCTGGAAAGATTTCATAAATTGATTCTGAGCGAAGCTAGTAGAACCAGGACAATAACAATTGTACCCAACAAAAGCAAGATTGCTGAGAATTAATTATGATAGACTTAACTCTTCTCAGCAGTTCAGTGAGAAGGCAATTCCAATAAACTTTGGATAGAAAATGCCATCCACATTCAGAACTATGGAGACTGAATGTATTTCAAATCATACTATTTTCATTCTTTTTTTCTTTCTTGTGGTTTTGTTCTTTTGTGATGATTTTTCTTTCCCAACATGACTCATATGGAAACATGTTAAAAATGTATATACACATATACTCTATATAAGATTGCTTGCTGGCATGGAAAGAAGGGAAGTAAGGAAGGGGGGAAATTTTGGAACTCAAAATCTTACAAAAATGAATGTTGAAAGTCATCTTTACATATAATTAGAAAAATAGTATGTTATTAAAATGAAATTTTAAAAAAAGAAGAAAAGGACAGCAGTTAATCTGATTCTAAAATATTCAGGAACATTCCCAGGGCTAGGGTTTCTAAGGTGCTGTAAAGCTCTGACCTGAAATGCTAGAGATGGTCCTAAAAACACACCCCTCTGAACTTCAAAGATCCAGAGGAGCCTAACTGGGAGTTGGAGATTAAAGTAGAAACCCAGGGGATAAAAAAAGAGATCAAGCATGTATTACTTCCCCCATAAAAAGCACAAAGAGTGGGAACCATGTTATGGCACATATCCCCAATTTAAGCGGTAAAGCTAGAGAGAATAAAACAGTAAAAAGTAAAATTTTCATAAATCTAGAGGTATCCTAAAAGATTCCTGAAAGTAGAGACTCAAGGAGAAAAATAATTTTTCATAATTCCATGAATACACAGAAGAAATGAAATGGAGGTTCTAAAGAAATGGGAGCAGCTGTGGTGCCCTGAAGTCAGGAGAATCTGAGTTCAAATCTGGTCTCAGAAACATTACTTCCTAGCTGTGTGACCCTGGGCAAGACATTTAACTCCAATTGGTTCAACAACAACAACAACAACAACAACAACAACAACAACAACAAAACAAAACAAACAAACAAAAAAAAAGAAATGGAAGAATCAGTGTTGAAGAGAAGGTGTTAAATTTTAGTCAAGAAATAGACTGAAAACTTAGTATAATAGTCATGTCTGACTATATACACACATATATACTCTATACTCTAAGGGAACCATAATAATGAGAAAATTCTTGAGAGTTATAAATATAATTTTCCCCTGTAGGAATATAAACAGATAAATATTAAGTGCCTTCTGATATCCTTTTCCTGTTTACCTCCTTATGCTTCTCCTGAGTCCTGTATTTAAAAATCAAAATTTCTATTCAGCTTTGATCTTTTCATCACAAATGCTGAAAGTCCTCTATTTCACTGAATAATCCACTTTTCCCCCTAAAGGATTATACTCCATTTTGCTGGATAGGTGATTCTTGATTGTAATTCTAACTCCATTGCTCTCTGGAATATCATATTCCAAGCCCTCTAATCTTTTAATGTAGAAGCTGCTAAATCTTGTGTTATCCTGACTGTGGCTCCAGAATACTTGAATTATTTCTTTCTGGTTGGTTGCAATATTTTCTTCTTGTCTTGGGAGTTCCAGAATTTGGCTATAATAGTCCTTGGAGTTTTCATCTTGGGATCTCTTTTAGGAGGTGATTGGTGAATTCTTTTAATTTCATTTTACCCTCTGGTTCTAGAATATCAGGACAGTTTTCCTTGAGAATTTGTTGAAATATAGTGCCATGCAGGCTCTTTTATTTTTGAACATGATTTTAGGTAGACCAATAATTTTAAAATTATCTGCCTGGACCTATTTTCCAGATCAAATGGGATATTTCACATTGTTTTCTAATTTTTCCATTCTTTTGGTTTTGTTTGATTGATTCTTGATTTCTCATAAAGTCATTAGCTTCCATTTGCTCAATTCAGATTTTTAAAAAATAGTATATGCTGTTTATTCTTTTATATAAAATCTACATGCAAGTATTACATAGGTAATTTATTTACATCTAAAACATCTAGATAGGGGTAACTAGATGGCACAATGGATAGGCTACCATCCTTGAAGTCAGGAGGACCTGAATTCAAATATGACCTCAGACACTTAAAACTTAACACTTATTGCCCACTATCACCATTATTATTCAATATTGTATTAGAAATGTTAACTTCTAGCTTCGGTAATAAGAGTGGAAAAAGATTAAAGGAATTAGAGTAGGTAATGAGGAAACCAAACTATCACTCTTTGCAGATGATATGATGGTATACTTAGAGAACCCCAGAGATTCTACTAAAAAGCTATTAGAAATAATTTATAACTTTAGCAAAGTTGCAGGATGCAAAATAAGTCCACATAAATCTTCAGCATTTTTATACATCACCAACAAAATCCAACAGCAGGAAATACAAAGAGAAATTCCATTCAAAATAACAGTTGATAATATAAAATATTTGGGAATCTATCTACCAAAGGAAAGTTAGGAATTATATTAGCAAAACTATAAAACACTTTCCACACATATAAAGTCAAATTTAAATAATTAAGTGCTCTTGGATAGGCTGAGCAAATATAATAAAGATGACAATACTCCCTAAACTAATCTATTTATTTAGTGCCATACGAATCAGACTCCCAAGAAACTATTTTAATGACCTAGAAAAAATAACAAAATTCATATAGAAGAACAAAAGGTGGAGAATTTCAAGGGAATTAATGAAAATAAAATAAAATGAAGGTGGCCTAGCTGTACCTGATCTAAAACTATATTATAAAGCAGCAGTTACCAAAACAATTTGGTATTGGTTAAGAAATAGATTAGTTGATCAATGGAATAGATTAGGTTCACAAGACAAAATAGTCAATAACTATAACAATATAATGTTTGACAAACCCAGAGATCCTAACTTTTTTTTTTTTTTTTTTAAAGCAAATTAGTTTTTTTTACATAGATTTTTGTTTGTTTTTTTTTTTTTTTTTTTTTTTGTTTTTTCTTTTTTTCTGAGGCTGGGGTTAAGTGACTTGCCCAGGGTCACACAGCTAGTAAGTGTTCAGTATCTGAGACCAGATTTGAACTCACGTCCTCCTGAATTCAGGGCTGGTGCTCTATCCACTGCGCCACCTGGCTGCCCCAGGGATCCTAACTTTTGAGATAAGAATTCACTATTCGACAAAAACTGCTGGGAAAACTGGAAATTAGTATGGCAGAAATTAGATTTGGATCCACACTTAACATCATATACCAAGATAAGATCAAAATGGGTCCATGATTTAGGCATAAATAACGAGATTATAAATAAATTAGAGGAACATAGGATAGTTTACCTCTCAGATTTGTGGAGGAGGAAGGAATTTATGACCAGAGGAGAACTAGAGATCATTATTGATCACAAAATAGAAAATTTTGATTCTATCAAATTAAAAAGCCTTTGTACAAACAAAACTAATGCAAACAAAATTAGAAGGGAAGCAACAAACTGGGAAAACATTTTTACAGTTAAAGGTTCTGATAAAGGCCTCATTTCCAAAATATATAGAGAATTGACTCCATAAGAAATCAAGCCATTCTCCAATTGATAAATGGTTAAATAATATGAACAATTTTCAGATGATAAAATTGAAACTATTTCCACTCATATGAAAGAGTGTTCCAAATAACTATTTTTTTTTCTTTTTCTGAGGCTGGGGTTAAGTGACTTGCCCAGGGTCACACAACTAGGAAGTGTTAAGTGTCTGAGAGCAAATTTGAACTTGAGTCCTCCTGAATTCAGGGCTGGTGCTCTCTCTACTGCGCCACCTATCTGCCCTTCCAAATCACTATTGATCAGAGAAATGCAAATTAAGACAACTCTGAGATACCACTACACACCTGTCATATTGGCTAAGATGACAGGAAAAAATAATGATAAATGTTGGAGGGGATGTGGGAAAACTGGGACACTGGTGCATTGTTGGTGGAGTTGTGAAAGAATCCAACCTTTCTGGAGAGCAATCTGGAATTATGCCCCAAAAGTAATCAAACTGTGCATACCCTTTGATCCAGCAGTGCTACTACTGGGCTTATATCCCAAAGAAATACTAAAGAAGGGAAAGGGATCTGTATGTGCCAAAATGTTTGTAGCAGCCCTTTTTGTAGTGGCTAGAAACTGGAAAATGAATGGATGTCCATCAATTGGAGAATGGTTGGGTAAATTGTGGTATATGGATGTTATGGAATATTATTGTTCTGTAAGAAATGATCAGCAGGATGAATACAGAGAGGTTTGGAGAGACTTACATGAACTGATGCTGAGTGAAATGAGCAGAACCGGGAAATCATTATACACTTCAACAACAATACTGTATGAGCATGGATTCTGATGGAAGTGGATATCTTCGACAAAGAGAAGATCTAACTCAGATCCAATTGATCAATATGGACAGAATCAGCCATACCCAGAAAAGGAACACTGGGAAATGAGTATAAACTGTTTGCACTTTTGTTTTTCTTCCCAGGTTATTTTTACCTTCTAAATCCAATTCTTCCTGTGCAACAAGAGAACTGTTCGATTCTGCACACATATACTAGGATATACTATAACATAATCAACATGTATAAGATTGGGAAAAGTCGGAACAGAAGTGAGTGTAAACGATAATGTTGTAAAAAATTATTCAAGCATATGTTCTGTCAATAAAAAGTTATAATAAAAAAAAACTTAACACTTAATATCTGTATGACCCTAGGCAAGTCACAACCACAGTTGTCTCACACAAAAAAAAATTAAAAAGAAAATCTAAATATTTGTCAATTCTAATTTTTAAGGAATTATTTACCTCAGTGAGTTTTTGTAGATCCTTTTCTATTTGGCCAATTTTGCTTTTTAAGCCATTCTTCTCCTAATTAGCTTCTGTATTTCCTTTTGCATCATTCTCATTTCTCTTCCAAATTTTTCATCTACTTCTCTTACTTGATTTTGAACTCTTCTATGGCCTGAGACCAATTCTTATTTTTCTTGGAGGCTTTGAATGTAGGAGCTTTGACATCTTCTGAGTTTGCGTTTTGATCATCCTTGTCACCATTGTCACCTTGTCATCAATTTTCATTAGTCAGAATCTTTTTCTGTTGTTTGCTCATTTTCTCAGCCTATTACTTGGCTTTTAACATTTTGTGAAAGTAGGGCTCTGTTTCTAGGGTGGAGGATGTATGTCCTAAGCTTCAGGGGTTTTGTGTAGCTGTTTTCAGAGATCTTTCTAGGTATCTGTACTGTGAACCAGCATGGCTATTCAGATCTGAGTATGATCAAATCAACAAAGTAGTGCCTTAGTGCTAGCAAAGAGACCCCTGCAATCTCCTTCTGACCAGTTGTTCAGTCCCCTCTGCTTATGTGCTGAGATCTTCAGAAGCCACTTATTGCTGTTGCTGCTGCCCTCTTCTGTTGATTCAGTGGTTCACCAGAATTAGTTTTGGCTGGGGCTCCCCTCATATCCTATTAAGCCAAATCTTTCCTTCTGAATTGTCCTTGGCTTCTGTGGGCTAAGAAATCTGAAGACTGAAGCCACTCTGACCAAGTTAGAGGTCTTTTCTTGGTTTACTGAGGTCCTGGAATGTGCTGGTAGGGCCAATTTCCTGTCAGTGTGGAGCTGAGATGGCAGAGTAAAGGTATGGACTTGCCTGAACACTTGACCAAATCCCTCCAAAATACCTCTAAATAATGACTTTAAACAAATTCTAGAGCTGCAGAATCCACAAACAGAGCAAAAAATTTTTCCAGTCTAAGACAACTTAGAGGGACAGCAAAAAAGGTCTGTTACACCATGGTCAAAGAGTGGAGCACAGCCTAGCACAGGTCATGCCAGCACAGTTCCAGTTGAAGCATCAGGAGCCGTTGTTGGGAGCCCCTGAATCAGCAGTACCAGTGGCTGCTTCTGAGGCTCTCAGCCCACAAATGGTAAAGAAATCAAACAACTTGTCAGAAATAGATTACAGAAGTCTCTTTGCCAACACTGAGGTAAGACTCTGTTATTTTGCCCATTCTTAGATCTGGGTCACAGACCTGAGTAGCAGTTTAAGGGTGAGGAGAAGCACTAGCACACCAAAACTTGTGGCCACAAGAGCAGGAATATTCTCAGAGTTTTGAGGCAGAAAAGAGTGCTTGTGGTCACAGATCAGAGCACAGGCCAGGAGAATAGTAAACAATAATAGTAAACCAGCATCTCCTTAGATCTTGGAAGAAATGAAAACTTCCTGGTCCCTAGAAGTATATCTGAGAACAGCTGCACAAAACTCATGCAATTTGAAATGGTGCACCCTCACTCTGCTAGCAGAGAACTACTTTAAACAAAGAGTTGAAAGTCAATTAATAGTCTGCGAAATTGAGCAAACAAAAGGAAAAAATTCTAACCAAAGAAATTTACTATGATGATGAGGAAGATCAAAACATGCACTCAGGAGAAGATAAGTTAAGTCAAAGTTCCTACCTCCAAAGCCTATAAGAAAAATATGAAATGTTCTTAGACCATGGGAAGAACTCAAAAAAGATCTTGACAATCAAGTAATAGAACTAGAGAAAAATTGGTAAAAGAAATGAGAGTGATAATGTTATGGAATATTATTGTTTTATAAGAAATGATCAGCAGAATGTTTTTCAGAGAGGCCTGGAGAGACTTACATAAACTGATGTTGAGTGAAATGAGTAGAATTTTGTACACAGCAACCGCAAGATTATGTGATGATCAATTCTGATGTACAAGACTCTTTTCAACACGGAGCTGATTCAGGCCAATTCCAATGTTCTTGTGATGAAGAGAGCCATCTATACCCAGAGAGAGGACTGTGGGAACTGATTGTGAACCACAACATAGTATTTTCACTTTGTTTGCTTGCATTTTGTTTTCTTTCTCATTTGATCTGATATTTCTTGTCCACCATTATAATTGTAGAAATATTTATAGAAGAATTGCACATATTTAACATATATTGGATTATTTGCCATCTAATGGAGGAAGTGGGGGATAGGGAGGGAAAACATATTTGGAACACAAGGTTTTGCAAAGGTGAATGTTGAAAAGTATCTATGCATATGTTTTGAAAATAAACTTTTTTAAAAAAAATTTTAAAATAAATGAGAAGGGGTAGCTAGTCAATGTAGTGGGTAGAGTACCAGCTCTGAAGTTAGGAGGACCTGGGTTCAAATTTGACCTCAGACACTTAAGCTTCCTGGCTGACCTGGGGCAATTCACTTAAGCCCAATTGCATCAGCAAAAAAAAAAACAAAAAAAACAAACCCCAAACCCATGAAAAACAAGTCAACAGCTGAAAAGGGGACAAAAAATATTGAAGAAAATAGCACCTTAAAAACTAGACTAAGTCAAATGGTAAAGGAAATATAAAAAGCCAATGAGGAAGAAGAAGAATGTTCTTAAAAGGAGAATTGGCCAAATTAAAAAAAACCTCCTATACATAAAAGAAACATAAAAAGGTAAATTTATTAAAGCAATTAGAATAAGTTCTGTGATAACATCGTCTTAAATTCAAATAAAGATGAAGAAATAACTATTTTAATATCAAAGAGTATTGAGGAAATTAAAAACAGAAGGCCTGGTGGTAGATTGGTTTAGTTTTATAATTTTAAGAGGAAAAAGAAAGGAAGATAAAAGTAATGTACTATTGTAGAAAGGAGGAAGAACAGGATGGAACTTGGTATTTCTCAAAAGTAGGGTATATGAAAAGAGTATTAAACCTTTGAAGAAGGAGGGGGGAAATCAGATGAACCACACTCTTATCAGAAATGAACAAAAGAGTGTTGAACACATACATCATTTAGCATAGAAATTGATTAAATTCAACTGGGAAATAAGTGTGGGGATGGGAAGTATATGGCATGGTAAAAAATGAGGATAATAATGGGGAGAGAATTTGTTGCAAGCAAAACAAATTTCTTGATTCTAAGGTGGGGATTAAAAGAAAACAGAAAAAAAAAAAAACTAAAGTCTAAAGACTCTAAAGGGATGGGAACCTTTGCTTGCTTCATAGCTATCCAGGAATGGCTGCACAAATTGTAATATATGAATGTAATAGAATATTATTGTACCTTTGGGAATGATGAAAGAGATGATTTTAAAGAACCCTGGGTTGAATAAATTGATGAAGCATGAAGTGAGAACAGTCAGGAGAAAAATTTATTAAAAGGCAATAACATTGTAAAGAAAAACAATTTTAAATATTTAAAAACTCTGATCAATATAATGATCAAACTCTTGAGGAATTGTAGTGGAACTAGTTATCCATTTTCTGGTAGAAAGAGAAATACATTTTTGACATGGTCCTTGAGTAGACTGATTTTTTTTTTAATTATGCTTATTTGTCAGAAGGTCTTTTTTTCTGTCTTTGCCTTTTTTAATTTGAATGAATAGAAAGGGTTAGTAATAGTGATGACAAAGAGACTTATTGGTAGATTGTTGGTATATTTTTATATGCACAGGAGAAAACATAATCATGACTGTTTTGAGAATAGCCTGAAGATTTTATGTTCTTTAAAAATAACATGTGGCATATATTCTCCAGTTGATAAGTGGTCAAAGTATATGAAGAAGAAGAAATCAAAGCTATCAATAATCACATGAAAAAATGCTCAAAATTACTATTGGAGGGGCAGCTAGTTGGTGTTGTGAATAGAAGACCAGCCCTGAAGTCAGGAGGACCTGAGTTCAAATATGACCTCAGATACTTAACCACTTCCTGACTGTGTGAGCCTGGGTAAGTCACTTAACCCCAATTGCCTCAGGATAAAAAATTACTCTTGGTTAGAGAGATGTAAATTACAACTATTCTGAGATATTACCTCACATCTATCAGATTGGCTAACATGACAGAAATGGAAAATGATGAGTAATGGAGGGGATGGGGAAAAATGGAGTTGTGAACTGATCCAACTGCCAAGAACAATTTGGAAAATGATGCCCAAGGGGCTATAAAACTATATATCTTTTGATCTACTACTAACTACTAGATCTGTATCTCTTAAGAGATCAAAGAAAATTTAAAAAGGCTTTTGTTCATGTTCACAAATATTTAGAGAAGTTCATGATGCCAAAGATTTGGAAATTGAGGGGATAGCCATCAAATGGGGAATGGCTAAATAAATCGTGATTCATGGTTGTACATGACAAGCAGGATACTTTCAGAAGAAACCTGGAATGACTTACATAAACTAATGCAAAGTGAAGTGAGCAGAACCAGGAGAACATTGTACTCAGTAACAGTAATATTATACAAATGATTAATTGTAAACGACTTAGCTATTCTCAGCAATTTAATGATGAAAAATGCTATGCCGGGCAGCTAGGTGGCGCAGTGGATAGAGCACCAGCCCTGAATTCAGGAGGACCGGGGTTCAAATCTACTCTCAGACACTTAACACTTCCTGGCTGTGTGACCCTGGGCAAGTCACTTAACCCCAGCCTCAGGGGGAAAAAAAAGAAAGAAAAATGCTATGCCTCTTCAGAGAAAAAAATGGATTGGAGCCTGAACATAAATTGAGGCATTGAAACATACTTTTCTAAATTGTATTTTCTTGAGATTTGTTTTTGTTCTGTGTTTTCTTTCACTACATGACTAATATGGAAATGTTTTGCATCACTATACATTATAACCCATATCAAATTGTTTACCTTCTCAATAAAGAGGAGAAAGAATGAGAGAATGTGAAACTCAGTTTTAAAAAATTAACATTTAAAATTATTTTTATATGTAATTTGAAAAACAATGTAATTAGGAAATATTCAATAAGATATATAAAATATATTTTAATATATATTAAACTATTAAATACAATATAAAATATCCACCTTTTCATATTTAATTTTAGACTTTTATAATCTTAAATTTCAAAAAAAGAGAACATGCTTCTTCTAGGTAAGTCTGAGATTGCTTTTCAAAAGTCTAGTTGCATCTTCTGCTTCATGGTTTCTTTCCTGAACACAAATGATGAAACAGAGATCTTGAAATTGACATTTCAAAGCTTGGCAATCTATATAGGGTCTTAAGATGTCTAATGTCATTGAAGTCTGGGTGCCTGGCAGCAGGCAATGATTTCTAATTTCCTCAAAGAAGCAGACCACTTGATCAGGAGGACAACCTAACAAGGCTGCCCCGACTTACCAAAAGTTCTGGATGTTGAATGTATTGTTTGAATGGTACAAAGTCATACAATTTTAAAGCATCAACCTGCAGGGAGTGGAGAAGTTATGAAAGTTTCATGTTTTAAATAGTCACCAGTAGGATTATAAGTTGTATGTGCGTGTTTTTAACATTTCTTTTGTGGTGGAGGCAAATTTTTCCTATACTGTATTGAATACCTTTCTAGATAGGATACTGCCACTCTTGGAGAAACCCTAGACATGAAACTTAAGATCTGTTTAAAAGATTTTTCTCTGAAATTCTTTTCTGGGGGTGGTTGTTGTTATTGTTCATCCTTGGTTTTCAAAGTGGACCAATGATGTTACAAGCTGATGGCTTGACTTGTGCATGAATTGGAGGCAGAGTTGGGGAAATTGTCAGTCTTTTTGAGTCATCAAAGTTCAGTGGCAAGACTAGCAATGGACCAGAATACAATGGATGTCCTTGGAGTTTTCAATGTCTGACCAAGCTCTAAGCATTGGCCATTAGAACACATTGTTCTCATTCACCCATTCTGCCAGGGCCTCATCTGAGCTTTCAGAACTAATTAGTCAGGAATGGAGCCCCAATGTCCTGACTCTCTGCTCTGGACTCTTGTTCCTTCTTCTCACCTGTCTGTTTGGAGCAGATATCCTTCTAATTCGCTAACAGGCTTAAAGTTTGTGAGTTACCTCCCTCCTGATTTTAACCCATTTACAGAAATTGCTTTATGGGATGTGGCTATTGTGCTTGCTAGGATTCTTGGAGCCCCAGGTGAGAGTTCAGTGCCAGATGGATACCAAAGGTACATGTGCATTCTTGAAAAGAGCTTAGCAAGCCCTCATACCCCAGGTCTTGTCCTCCCTAACACCCCACACATCTATTCTGAACTAGGAGTGTAATGAATAAAGGAGACAAAGAAAAAAAAAGACTCCTCTTTTAAAAACCAGACTCCCCCAGGCCTTGATCCTGAATGAATACAGAGTTAGGAGCCATTAGTATCTGAAAAAAAAAAAAAGCTGGAATTTTTTGGATAATGGCATGTGGTTGATGGATTTTTTGGATGAAGTGAGGGTGGAGGATAGGAAGGGGGTGGGAAATAGCCTAAATCAAAGCATGAGGGAGTTATGGTACAAGTCAGGCTTCTGAGAGTGTAATTCAACCTCTTTTTACAAATGAGAAAATAGACCCAGAGAATCTAAATAACTTCTACAATGATACATAGATAGGAAGTGGAGGTGGAGATGTGCCATACCTGCAACATTTCATTGTATGAATCTTTCCACTTGCTGGGGCTAAGCACACGTACTGAAGACTGGCGTAGTGTAGTGGGGAGTCCCAAGCCCCATCCACTCTCCCCCAGGTCACAGCCTGTGGCTCTGCGGAGACCCCTAGACTATAACGCCTCCTAACTACCACCACTCTCCTCCCAGCCCCCAAGAAACTGAGTCTTAGGCTCTGTAACTGGGCATTTTATTGGAAGGGTCAGTGCTGTATTCCATTCTCCTGAACTGTTAACTCTGGGATCCGAGAACAAAATCTGAGGAAGCAGCATGGGGAAGCCGGAGGCTGGAGTTGGGGCAGAGGGATGATGGGAGAGGACTTCTCATCGATTTCCCCGCGGTACTGAGCGGCTTTCAGAGCTCACAGCTGGCCTTTCCTTCCCCTCCCCACTCACGGTAGTCAGGCAGAGCGCACCCTCTAGGGGCCGCTGCCACTACCGCTGCCGCTGCCACTGCCGAGACCCACAGGCGGGAGCAGCAACGCGCGTCTGAGCCGGTTGCCCCGGCGCGCTCGAGGAGGAAGCTGTGGCCAGGCTGGACAGTCGATGCCGAAAGGGATCTCCAGGCCAGGCGGCTGCGGGTCGGAGGTGGAGGGCTGAAGGCAGGGACAGGGAGCAGGCGCGGCCACCAGGTAGTCTCCCAGCGCAGAACCGCACAGGTCTCTGGCGTCTAGGAAGGTCTGTGGGAGCAGCCCAGGTTAGAATAGGATTAATAATAGAGGATTCCAGGGTTGGGGCTGACTATAACCTTATCTAGTAGGGGAACGGGGGAGGAAGGTGAGACTAAGGGGAAAAGAGAGAGGCCGAATTGCCATCGAATTTCTAAGACAGCAAAAGATAGGGCCCTATTCATAGAGTGAATGTCAGATATGGAACTGGGGACAAGAGGAGGTGAGGTTCAGATTTAATGTCTTTACAAAGGAACCCAGGCTAAAGCAAGCAAGCAAGGCCTTGCTAATATTTGGAGGAAGGGGAGCTTGTGGACCAAGACCATGGGAGACTAATGGAGGGCCATGACCTGGCAGGGTCTATGACTACTTGAGAATGGACTTCTGGGGAGGTTCTCACCTGATCAAAGGTGAGACAACCACCCTCACAACTCCCTCCTTCTGGTTGGGAGAGCCAATTCCGACCACAGGTCAGGTCATCTCTGCAAGCCAAAAACCTGAGTAGGGAATTATGGTTTCAGAAATGGAAGGAATTTAGATTGTCTAGTTTCAACTTTTATTTCCACACTCCAGCCCAGAAAAGGCCTAATCTGAGCTGTCAAAACTAAACAGCCAGGAATGGAGCTCCAGTGTCCTGGACTCTTATTCCCTCTTCTCACCTGGAGTATGAACAGCTAACTTCTCTCTGACATCCAGCTTTTTCTATCTTTCTGAATCCTGTCCTAAGCAGTTATATCCTCCTTCCTGAAGTCAGGCTCTGACCACATCCTTTCATCAAAAATACTCCATGTCTACAATAGGCATTAAAAAATTCTGGCTTATAGTTCCATTCATCCAACTTTGTTTCCCCCAGCCTCCTCAGACCAGACTCCCCAGGCTACATGCCAATAGACAAGTCTCTATATTCTACCACAAAAGTGCCCCAATACTTCCTTGCCTTTGGAACTTAATCACTATGGCCCCACCTGAAACGACCCATTGGGGTCTTTTTTGCCCTCTCTTCCAAAGCTAGACCAGTAGCACCATCCTAATCAGGAGTGACTAGGAAAGATCTTGAAGAAGCAGGCTTCAGGAAACCTTAATGAAAATGTCTTTCTTCACTAACTCTTAGTAATGACTCATTCCTGCACCTTTCCCCATGTCAGATCCTTTCCCTAGAATTTCCCTAGGCTCCCAACTACATTAGGAGCCACTTCCTCATCAAGGCAAGTCTTCTGAAAGCCTTATCCATGCCGAGGGCCTTATCCTTGTCTTACCACTGGTCACAGAAGGCAGCACAGATTGGCAGGGCCTGAATACTTCTGGGCTTCTCCAGATAGGTCCAGTTGGCTGCCAGTGGTGAGCAGTGGAGGAAACTGGAGAGATTTTGTAGGAAAGATTCACACCTAGAGAAGCACAAGAGAGATCATAAATGTGTAGCCTCAGAAAACTGACTCCACAGAGGGAAGCTAGGTGGTGCAATGGCTAGAATACCTGCCCTGGAGTTAGGAGGACCTTAGTTCAATTTTGATCTCTGACACTTATTAGCTGTATGACCCTCATCAAGTCACTTAATGCCAATTGCCTCCAAAGAAAAAGGAAAGAAAAAGAAAACCAACTACACAGACACATGCTGAGCTAGAGAAACAGGGGCTGTAGGGTGTATAGAGGAGAAAATATGCAAAGTCCAGAAATTTTTTTAGGTTAGATTTAAAGTTATATAAGACATTTCTATGGTTGGGTCCCAAAGAATCTTTAAAACATATGAAAAATATTCAAAGCCTCTAATGCATTAGTTGCCAATCTATTCTAAGTTGGTCCAATAGTGGAAAGAATAAAAGTACTGATCTTACCTGGGGCTCAGACCCCCACATCGATCCCAAATCAGGCAGATGCCTGCCATTATAGGAGAACCTGAGGTGGAAGGGAGAGAAAGGGTAAGTTGCACTGGAAGAGGGGCTTGGTAAACATGACTGGAGGACATCAGATGGGCCTACTTTCCCCTTAAGTTTTTCAACTCTGGATCATATGAGAGGGGCTCCAAGAACACTTGGGGCCTCTCTGGCTGGGAAACAAGATTATGGTGATCTGAATTAGTCATAGGGCACCAGTTCTCTCTCTCTCTCTCTCTCTCTCTCTCTCTCTCTCTCTCTCTCTCTCTCTCTCTCTCTCTCTCTCTCTCTCTCTCTGTCTCTCTCTTTCTCTCTCTCTCTCTCTGTGTGTGTGTGTGTGTGTGTGTGTGTGTGTGTGTGTGTGTGTCCTAAATGAATGAATTCAGGAAGGTGGGAAGTCTGGAGAGAGGAGAAATCAACTGTCTGGCTGGCTTAGGAAGATTGGAAAGGGACAGGACATCACTTACCAGTAGAATGGAGTCCACACCAACCTGGTGCCCCATTGAATTTGAGCTCCTCATTTACTTGCTTGGGGTTATCAAAACCACCATAATTTCCAGCCAGCCTTGAGGTCCCTTGGGTTCCCAGGAGATTCATGGTCCAGGCTAGGCCAAGGACCCAAGCCACACTTTGTCTCATGTCCACCTAAGGATCAGAAACTGAGCTAAATTCCTGCATGGAGTCTTCCTTCATGGTGTTTTTGGAGATATCAGGTTCATTGTCCTGTCTGATCTGTCTTCATCCCTCCCTACTCTACTACTCTTCCCCACCGAGCTGCACTCGCTTGGGAGAGAGGGAGAGGCCCCCACCCACCAGATAAGATCTTTGTTGGACACATAGTTCATCCTGGCAAAAGTTCCAAATCAGTCCTGGTTTCCTCGATTTTCAACTTTTAATCTCTTCCACCAGAGATCCTGGAGTTCTGCCTCCTAGTCTCATCCTACCAGTAGGACTCCAGCTTTCTGACTTCCAGATGCCTCAGCTCTGCACTTTCATCTAGGTATCTCCTCTGGACTAAGCACTGGTGACCTTGACAAGAGCTAGGGCCATGGTTACCACAACCCTCTCCCCCCCCCCCATCCCTCCATTCTGCTGACCAAATCGGCTTAGCAGTGGCTGCTCACCCTCAGCCCTTCACCCTGTCTGGTCACAGAGAGTCCCATCTCTGTGTATAACTAGTTGCCTAATTCAGGGCTCAGGTTGCAGGGTGTGGATTAGGGACCTCCAGAGAAACCCCACTCCACAGAATCTATTTGTTCCTCTAAAGGAATGCTAGGGCTCCTGAAAGGTTGGATCTCAAAGAGGGAATGAAGGGAGGGTGAGGACATGTTTCCTGCTTCCTTCAACCCTCGAGTCCCTGATTGGTGGGATTTTACCTGGCTCCAACTTTTCCAGGTAGCACTGTCCAAGATTCGATGCTCCCTGCTTCTCCTACAGCCGACCTAGTGAAGGCTACAGAATCCGGGAAGGGAGGGAGGAGCTGATTGGAGAGAAGGAGGGACCAGGTGGGATGGGGGCGGGTAGGGCAAGGAGATGAAAGAGGTTAGGGCGGGGCAGGAGCCGATTAGGGCCTCCTCCACAGCTCTAGATTGAAGGTTTACCGGGACTGTTAAGAGGGGTTTGAAAAAGTGAACAAAGTAACAGTGACTGGATTTCAAAATGTGTCTCTGTGTGAGCCTGATTCTCATTCTCTCTCTCGGAGGGGATGTGGGCCAGACCTGAATCTTTGTCATTAAAGACGGGGGAGGAAAATGGAAAAGGCGTCTCCTAAGTCGCTGTATGTGGATGTCAGCGTAAAAGCTTACTGTAGTGTATTGTGTAGCGAGTGTAACTGTATGTTTATCTTTGTGTAATAGATATTTGTGACTGTTTCTTGTGTGTTCTCTGTGCTGGGGCTACAAGCATCATCACAGGGCTAGGGGTCTGAGCTTCTGCCTTTCAGCCCCATACATCTCCTGTCTGACTATTCTGGCTGAAGGCCAGAGCAGAGAACAATTGAGGTGAGGGATGAGGTAGTAAAAAACAATCTGATTTAATAGCGTGTTCAAGAGACACCGGCTTCCTCCCTTCATTAAACTAGGAGGACCCCCCACCCCCACTCCCCTCAGGTACTCAGATTGTCTCTGGTTCTGACCAAAGAAAGCGCTGCTTCCCACTAGCTCCACACACAACTGTAGCGGGGGAAATCGGATTTCCTAGGTCTGAGGAAAAGGGAAGTGGATGAGATCAGCACCGCGGAGAGCGACAAAGAGACCTAGGAGAGGGTACACAGAAACAAAGATACAGGGCAAGAGAGATAAATACCTTGAAAAATATCGAAAGAAGGGTGAGTTAAAGGCGCAGACATAGATACAGGAGAAGAGTCAAACGGAGGGAAAGGTGCAGAGGGAGACATGGAGAGAGATAGTGAGGGACCTACTTGTTGGTACTAAAAGATTCAAAGGAATTGGGACAGAAGGACGGAAGAGACAGAGGCACTTCCCCCCCTCCCCATCCTTCCCAGACCCCCCACGGTAGCTTCCGGACTGGCCAGCAGATGGCAGTCGTGCACAAGGTGACCCCAATCTCTGACAGTTTCAGCTTCTGGGGTCGGGGGTGTCATTCCCCTGGGACCTGTCCTTGTGTTGGACGGATGAAGCAATTCCCGAGACCACATCAGCTCCTTTCTCGGTTCATTCTGCAGCGGCTCAGAGAGTACAGTCTTCATACTAGTTCATCTTGTGTTGGCTCCGGTCCTGAGATTCCATTAGCTGAGAACAAAAAGCTAGGGTCCTTAAATGGAGGGGAAATCCACTGGGGAAGGGAGAGGGAGGAGGAGGGAAAGGCGGTCCCGTTCATCCCAGGGAAGGAGGACTCGGGCCTTTGCCTGCCTACATTTTGGAACTAAGAACTGCTCAAAGGTGGCTGGATTGTGGAAAGGACTTCCTTAGTATGTGGGAAAAGAGCACAGGAGAAAGAGCCTCTGATAAGCACCGGGAGAAACAACAGGAGTAACACGGGCAAGGAGATAGCTGGGTTGACTCCTGGGATGGGGCCCTTTTCTCTGCATTTTCCCAGGATGTTTACTCCCCCCATCCCCCTAATATGACCTACAAATCCTGCTGGTCCTGGCCTGGACTACGCCCAACTCACATTAATCTCCCCCCCCCCCCCCCCCGTGTGTCCCTGTAAGGGAGTCTGTTTTTGAAAGAGGGTATGCCTTTCTTTGGAGAAGGGGGATGTGATGGCATTGCATGGGGAGAGAGAAGGTTTCTCCACTGGAGAGGTGTCTATGAAGACGTCTTTAGACCTTTGTCAGAGGGCTTCCTTCTTCTGTGGCTAGGGGATCATGTCTTTTGTGAGGGGACCGTTTCTGTCTAGGTTGGTGTCTGTCTTGTGGTGGCCGTGGCTGCGGCTAGAGCTCCCAGACGCAGTGACTGTTCAGGCCTCCCCTCAAGGCTCCGCCCCCGCCCCCCACCTTCTCCCGCCGCCACGGCTCCTCCCTCCCCCCTCCCTCCCTCACAGGGGGCCGGAGAGCAGCCGCTCCCTCTCCCGCCGCCGCCGCTGCCGCTGCTACTGCTGCCGCCGCCGCCATGGACGATTCCGGCATCATCCGGCGCCGGAGGCTTCAGGTACACTGGCCCAGCATCACCACAGCACTGGCTCTGCATTCCCCGGCCCCGATCCAATCCTTCATTCCCTGATCTCCAGCCTCGTAGTCCTCTTCATTTCTCCCACATCCTGGCCCCGCATTCCCCGAGATCCACTCTAGGCTGTTCGTTTCCCAGCCCCGATCCGGGCCCCTGCCTGGGCTAGCTAGGTCCGCTGGGGCTGCAGGTCTGAGAGTGCGGAGCAAGCTATGGGTAGGTAGGGGAAGCAAGAATGAAGAGCTGAGAATGGGACTGGGGTCTACGCTCCTGAAACAGGGGCACTAGAACAGAGGATGTGGGATTCGGCTCGGTTTGGGGTAAGGGGGTAGTGAGGGGCTGTGGTTGGGGATCAAGATGCTTCTCGATTCCTTGGGAAAATGGTCGGGTCAGGAATACAGAGCAGAATCTGGAGTTGGGGCAGTCTTCTAGTCATTAAGCTAATGGCCAAGCCATAGCGCAGCCCCCTGCGACCCCGGCAAATAGCTCGGCCACAGCTACAGACTCACATTCTCCACATCTCCGGCTCCCTGTTTCCCTGCTTCAGCTCTAGCTCGAGCCCCTCCCAGGCTTGGGTCCACCAAGGCTTCGGCACAAGGGCTGGGACTCGAGGTACACATCTGGGGCTGGGGCTACCGCCAGTTATTAGAGCAAGACCCGCCCAAAACACTGCCCTGCGTCCTGCCGCGCTAGGAACCGCGGGGAGGTCCGCGGAGCCGCCTCCGCCTCTCTGGACAGGGTTCTGCCCTGCTATCAGTCCGGGAAACTGAGGGCCCAGATAAAGGTGGAACAGAAGGTGGACCAGGGCCTGGATTGGGGTCACACGCTGGGGTACTGGATCCTGCAGAGGCATTGGGGCAAGGATAGCGGTTCCCTGAATCCCAAAGGTAACTGGACAGATTTGGGGTCTTCTTGAAGGAGGGGTCCAGGATATTTCCTGGGGGTACAGAGCTAGCTCTCTGACTCCACTGTGTTAAGTGGAAGGAGAATGGAAAGTTATGGCCCTAGGGAACCCCTCCCCCTTTCTTCCCTGAGGCCCCCGGGGCCACCCTAGCCGCGCCTCTGCCTCTACGGCCGTAAACATGTTTGTGCTTTGGCTCTGGCTAAGCTGAAGGATCATCGACCCATTCCAGATCCGGGTCTGGGGAGCCATAACTAACCATTAGCTCCCCCTCCCACTCCCCACACCAGGAGGGGACAGGAGACCCCGCGCAGCATTCATCCCCACTCCTTCCCCCCTACCCCCCAGGCCAGGCCAGCTGGCCGGTGGGCGGCAGCGAATTTTAGCTCCTCACAGTAGCGAGTCTCGAGGTCGAGCTGCGCACGCGCGCGGGGAGGGGAGGGTGTAACTGCCCATTAAGAACAGGGAAACTGAGGCCCAGAAAGAAGAAATTGAATAGACTGGAGTCAGGATACTATCAGGTGTCTTTGGCCCCTGGCTTCGTGGTTCAGTAGTGGAATGGGTGGGCAAGGATGAGCTGGAAGATTCTTACTCAGTTTTCCCTCAGAAGAATGAGGGTCGCCTGACTTTTTAAGAATTAAGGCGAAACGATGCTTTTGTATGCTTATTTTGGCATTGATTCTCAGAAATCCGGTAAAGGAGGCAAACCGCGTGCACCCCTTGTCAATCACCTCCCTCTAGCCCTGGAAAGGATATTTGGGTCCACCATTCGAAAGACATTTGAGTTTGAGGGGCAGGACAGGCTTCTGCAGCATAACCCCCCTATCCTCTTTTCTCTCTCCTTTCACCATTTCTCCACTCAGTCACCTTCTAGCAGAAAGAAGAGATACTATATAGGAAAGACTCTAGTTAGGGAGGACCAAGGTGAGGGGCATGTGGACCGATTAGATCTAGGATGAACAGAGCAAGTAGTGTAGCAGAAGAGAGTTCGGTCAGACAGCAATAAGAACACAGGGTGGTGAAGGAGGCAGCTTCAGGTAAGAAGGAAGACATTAGAGGTTATATTGGGATGGGAGTGGGGGATCCTGTCTATGGAAGCAGAAAAAGTAGTACCACCTCTGAAGAGCTGGAGGGTCAGCCACTGGGGAAAGGCAGGGTACATAATTAAAGTTAGTCGAGATTGAGGGAAAGGGTGAGGAAGAGGGTTCCTGGAAGGGGAGGTGGCTGCGGCAGAGACAGTCGGCCTGGAGAGATGCCTAGGTTTGGTATGGACTGACACGCACTCCCCCACCAGGTTAGATGGAAGTTCGAGACTCACTTCTGCTATGTCCAGGTTGAGGTCAGATGGAGAAGGGGTGGGGCTTGGAGGGGTGTGGTCCCATGACCCTCTCCCATTGGCTCAGTGCCACGAGGGCTTCCTCTATTCTGGTCCCGCCCCGAGTCTGAGATGGGCGGGGGAGGGAGGGAGACGGCAGAAATAGGCGGAGCCAGAGGCTGGAGACTTGGGCGTGGAATGAATTGGATGCTGAAAGCCCTAGTGGGGCTGGGACTGGACTCCGACTTGAGGCTGAGGATGTGTGTGTGAGGGGAGAAGGGGGTAATTATGGAGGACTGAATATCGTTCGCAGGAATCGTTTTATTGGGGACTGAAGTCAAAAGGAGCCTGAGGGTGTCGGGAAGTAGAAACAGTGGAAAGTTGAGGGGGTGGAGAAACCAGGCTCACCTCAGTCTGATTCCCTATAGTTGCCCCAAGGAGTGTATTTTCACACGGAAGAGTCTAGACGTCTCAGCTTTCGGAAGAGCTTTCATCCGCACGCCCACTTGAGTTCTCTCCGTCCTCAGCAATTGTGATAGTATGATTCTTTCCGTCCCCTCCTCCTCCTTCCATCCCCCCTACCCCGTTAGCAGCTGGACTGTACATACCCTGGTCAAAAGGTGGAACCCTGCTTCTGAAGGGTGATGGTACGGGCCATGAGGTAGCGTCAGTTGGACACTGAGAATCTGATCATTAACAAAAGGGAAACCCGGTCTTCGAACATCAAGTGGGGATATTTTTGATCCAGAGCAACAGCTCCCTGATCCTTTGAGGGTGGTGCTGACAACCAGGCCCCTCGGATTCGATCATTGATCCCCGCAGTTTGAAGATACTCGTGGCGTTAGAAATAATATCAGTAATACCCCGAAGCCAAAGGTCCTGGGGTTCCAAAAAGAACCCCTAGAATTAACTCCACCAGCCCTACCCTCACCATCCCAGACGCAACACTCCCAGGGACTCTGTTCCGGGCCAGAATTTTGCTTAGGCCATTGCGGACGCCGGGCTGGTCCAGATTAACCTGGCCACGGCTCATTCACTCAAGGCTGATAAAGGCGCCATGAAAACCTGGCCTGGATTTAGGGGCCTCCCGGGCAGAAGAGGGCTCTGTGACAGCAAGAAGGAGGCGGCAAACTGATGTGTTCTTAATGAACAAATCCTACTTCTCTGACCTGCCCTTTGGTCCCCTAAATTTCTCCTTCTCTTCCTCATTTTCCTTCAAAGCAGGTCTTTGCTTCCCTAGCTAGTGGCAAAGAGTAGAGTCTGAGATATTCCTTGGTAGCTCTCTGGTTTCTAGGTGTCAGATTAGAGATGATTGGGGCCTTCAAGCAGTCTAGTGAGAGCAGAATTTGAAGTCCCCTATTCCTAGGTCTTCAGCTATGTGATATTGGGAAAGCCATTCCTCCTCTTTAAGCCTCAGTTTGCTCTTGTGTAAAATTAGGGTGTAACTGTATTAATTCAAATTCCCTTTCAACACTGACACCTATTTTCTAGAAACTTTTCCTTATATACCTCAGACATCCTCCATATATAAACCTTTTCCTTTGGCCTTGACCTGGCCCAGAAAAACTGTGGAAGGTTGAGACTTCCCTGACCCAGGATTTATCAGTCTGACCTTTAGCCTTCTCTTCATGTACAAAATCCTCCCCCTTCCAGAGAATAGTTTCCCTTAGTCACCCCTTTCATCACTAGCTCTCCTGACAGCAGGGGAGTCTAGCTGGCCTCAGGGCTGACCCTGACAGAGGCCAAAGATGGAATACCTTTTCTTCTGTAATTAAATCACTTTAAAAAATGCTAGTTTCAGTTCTAGCCTACTAGCAAGGACTCTAGGGCATGTTTGCCCAAAGAAAATTTCAAAGCTAGCAACGTTTTCCTTTTGAACTATTAAATATATTCCATAGAAGTGCCTCAATTACTTCTATCTTGCTTTAGTTTTCCCCACTTACATTTTTTCAGAATTTCCAAGACCCCAGGCAATTTGGACCAGCATTAATAGGCTGCCTTAATAGAGGTAACAGGGATGGTGTAATGTGAAAAGGACCAGGAATCAAGTGATCTGGATTCAAGTCTTAGTTTTGATGCTTCCTAATCATGTGACTGTGGGCAAGTCACTGCCCTTCTGTGACTCAGTTTCCTCATCTGTAAAATAGGAAATTCATCTTTGTCTTCCTTACCTCCCGAGGTTGTGGTGAGGAAAGTACTTTGTAAATGTTAAGCTGCAGCAGATGGCAAACATGGCTTTGGAGAAAGAGTGCTGTATTTGGCCTCAGGGGACTTGGTTTCAAGCTCTGATTGACATTTTCTAGATTTGTGACTTTGCACATCAGTTCTCTCTGTACTTTAAATTCTTCATCATTAAAAAACTTGAGTTAAAATTTCCAGGTCAAAAAAAGAGACACCCAGGAATTTTCACCTTTACTGAACCTATTCAGTTACTTTTCCCTTATCCTGTAATTGGCTAATTTTTGTTTTGTCTTGTTAGATACCAATCTATAGTTTCTTGTGGACTTGTTTAATGACTCATTGGTCTTCTTTCAGGGCAAGGTCACTTTGAATTTGGAAAGCATTAGGGACCTCCACCATAGGGTGTGGAATGACTCATTTCCTCCTGGTCTTTGGCCTGATCCACCCCAAGCTACCCTCTGGGTCTTTCTCTACTTTTAGTTGGGTCCTAGCCCAAATGAACCGTGTTTACATTTCCTGACTTCCCAAAAGACAAAGGGAAAAGATTGGTCCTAGTCTGTGTGGGATAAGAAAGGAGGAAATATTTGAGGGCCATTTGGTGGAGACACTGGATTTCTGCTCTTAGAATCCTGCCAGGGCAGCATGTGGATTAGTCAGTGTCTCTGATACGCTCAGGATCAAAGCAGATATAGGAGCCTGGGAGAGGGAGAGAATAATGGGGGTGAGTATACAAGTGTCCCTGCTGATCTTTCAGACTCATTTGCCCTCACTTCCCCCATGTTTGCCTTTCAGAAGGACCTGCCTCTGCCCAGAAAGAGTAGCAGGTGAGTGACTGGAGGTTCCCAGGGGTCGGGGCGGGGCTGGGAGATGAAACTAGAGCCTGAGGGAGTCAGCTTGGGGGCACTGGGGTCTGGAGGCACTTTAATCTGTGGGGTTCCAGGATCCGGGGCTTGGGAGCTCCCTGAAGCCAGAGGTGCTTTCTGAGGGTTTAACGCCTGGAAGCCATGGGTCTTGGGAATGCCAGGAAGGACCCAGGCCTCTGACCTGGAAGGGGTCTCTTTGGAACTTTGGGACCTAGGCCTGTGTGTCCTGCGGGTGGAGGCCTAACCTATGCTTCCTGGGGGTCCTCCCTCACGGGAAAGGCTGGAGGCGTGTACACAGACAGACACAGACACTCGGGGCCACGTGCCGCCTGTTCAGGCGGGGCCTCCCCCTCCCCCTCCTTCCCTCCCTCCCTCCCTCCGCTCACTCTGGCCCCCGCCTCCCCCGTGCTCCCTCCCTTCCTCTGTCCCTCGCTGGCTCTTTTGCTCGCCGCTCTCGGCTCTCCCCGGGCTGGGCTGGGCTGGATGCGGCTGCGGCTGCGGCGCTGAGCTCCCCGTCCCTGCCCTGGCCCCGGCCCCGCGCACCTGCCGCCGCCATGTCTCCACCGCCGCCGCCGCCGCCGCCGCCGCCCCTGGACCATGTCTGACTCGCTCTGGACCGTGCTCTCCAATTTCTCCATGCCCTATTTCCTTGACAGCAGCATGTTCCGCCGCACCAAGAGGTAATAGCCCCGCGGCCCTGACCACTCAACCCACCTCCAACACTTCCCTCACTCCCACTGGACTGTCATCATTACCCCCAGAATTCAGGCCCTATGTGATCCCCCCAAACCCCAGGACCCCTTATTGCCCATCCTCCCCCATTTTCTCTGCCCATGGAATCTCCCCCAGATTCTGAGATCCTCCCCAACCCGTGAGACTTTTCCCAACTTGAGACCCTTCCACTTCCCAATCCTAGACTGAGACCCTGGACCCAGCCCCCTGCTCTTGCCCAAAAGTGGGGGGGGGAGGTGGTGAGAGAGTTGGCCTGGCCCTGCTCTGAGGCGCCTCCATAGTGCTGCTGCAAGGGCGGGGTCCAGGCCAGGGATGCTGCTGCTGCAGAGGCAGCCCAGCTGCGCCAGATGTGTGTGTGTAGAGCAGCAGGTCTGCTCTCTCAGCCGCCCTGGGAGCTGGAGGGGAGGGGGATCTGGGTAAGAGGAGAGGCCGCTAATGCCTGTACATCTTTGGAGGGACATTGTGGTGGTGGTGGGAAAGCCGAGCTTGGGGCCAGCGTAGCGTCTTTGTCTGTGGGCACAGCCGGGTTCTGCCTCTGCCACTGGGGTTTGGGGAATTTGGGCGGGGATGGAGTGGGGAGTGAAGCGGAGAAGTGGAGTCGGGATGTGGGGGCGCCACTCCATGTGAACAATAGCTAAGGCCACCAGGCCTAACTCCCTCCCCCCCATTCCCAATTGCATGATCTAATGAGATACTTCACTGCAACGGCTGCAGCGACAACACTCGGCAATCAGGTTGTGGGGGTGGCGAGGGAAGCAGGGCTAAAGACATTGCCCTCCTCTGAGCCCCAGTCTAATCCATTCTCCCTTCTACTGGGGGTCAGAGAGAACTGGACTCCTCGCTCCTCCACACACAAATACATAGTTATCCAGACACACAGGCAGATAAAGGGGGTCAAAGAGAAGTCACCCAGGCACAGAAATTCACATAGAGCCACAGAGAGAGTAGCAGTATTACGGAGACCCCCCCCCCCAATGCAGCAGCAGAGTTATACACATACACACATACACACACACAGCCCTGTCATGAGGCAATGAAATACAATGAAACAGAATCTTACCAGATTCAGCCACTGCAACAGAGATAAAGTGAAATACAGAGACTCGACAGAGACAGAGACACTAATGAAAAACACAAGGAGATACAGAAGCAGAGACAGATACATTTTCAATAATATAGTGTCACTGTGGCAGATGTATGGCCACAAACGATCTATTCTCCCTTTCCTCTCTCTCTCTCTTTCTCTCTCTCTCTCTCTCTCCGTCTCTCTCACACACACACACTCACTCTCCGCACCACAGTGCCCTAGGGGGCCTTTGCTTAGGGGTAGGATGGAGACGTGGATCCTTGACAAGCTTCAGGGTGCTCCTAGCACCTGGTCCCCAGTCCCCAGAGTAGAATCCAGAGAATTATAGGCCCCCAAACTCATCTGGTTTTGCACCCCCTCCTCCCGAGGGGGTAGGCATGGAAGACCGAAGAGTTGAGGGCCGGCTCTGTTCGACTGTGCTCGGCACTGCCCGCCTCCCCTCCCTTTTCTTCCCCTCCCTGCAGCTGCCGTACCAGTAATAGGAAAAGCCTCATCTTGACCAGCACGTCACCTACTCTACCGAGGCCCCACTCTCCGCTTCCTGGACACATAGGTGAGTTTTAAGGGGACGATGGTGGAAAGCCAAGCCAGGCTAGCGGAGGGTGAGAGGGTGTCGGGGGACTATTGGGAGGAGACTTGGGTTGTGCCGGCTAGAGGCGGGGCCACATAGGAAAGGGGTGGGGCCACATAGAGCAGAGGTTGGGCTAATTAGGAGAGGTGGGGGTCAGGTTGGAGACTGGAGAGGTGAGGTTCGCTGGGAGCCGGGCTGGGCCAAGTTGAGGTTAATTAGACTCTAGTGAGGATAGATTAGAATTTTGAATCTAGAGCTGCTTTCCGAGGCCGTCAGAACTGCTGCTCCAGATCGGGTGTTTAGGGACTGAACCAGAGGGCTGAACAGACCAAAGAGAATCGAGGGTAGAATGAGGGCTAAATGGAGGCGGGGCCAAAGTGGAGGGGGCTGGATCCAGGTGGGGACACGTTGGCCAGGGTCCAGGCAAAATCGTAGAAAGGGTTTGATGGCCGAGGGGACTAAAAGGGAAGGGTGCTCTGGAGGGCACGGCAGCTCTGGCCTAAGCCGCCACTCCCCCCGCTTCAGGCAGCAGCCCCTTGGACAGCCCCCGCAACTTCTCACCCAATACTCCTGCCCATTTCTCGTTCGCCTCCTCCCGAAGGTGAGTGTCCTCCCCTATTCCCGCGCTGCGCGTCCCCCTCCCCATTTCCCAGCTCTTGGGAGAACTGATCCCGCTATGTGCTGCCCAACTAGCTGCCCCCGTGCCCATGACTGTGGTAGGATCGGACAGGAAGGGAGAAGAGCTCTGGCAATAAGTTACTATGAACCTAGCTGGCCGGCCACGCGCCCAATTCCCGGGGACCCGGCTCGCAAAGGCTGCGAGTTGTTGGTTTGGGGGCGGGGCGGAGCTGTTTCTAGTTCGGCGCGCGCTCCCGAAAGGCACTTACAGTGTTGCTATGACAACCCCGGGTGGTGATACTGGGTGCGCTAGCTTTGACTGTCCAACTGGCAAGCTGCCGTCGACCCCCTCAACCCCCGCCCCCGCGCGCGCCCCCGCTTCCCCCGCCCCCCGCGCGCGAGAAAGAAGGTTCAGGAGGCTTTGGGGGAGGGGCGGCCGTTAGCCCGGGGTGAGGCTGAGGGGAGGAGGGGCTGGGGCTGTGTGTGTGTGCGAGTGAGAGTGTATGAGGGGGGATGGGGACTTGTGTGTGTGAGAGACTGGGATGGATTAGGATTGTGTCTTGAGGGGAAGCATGAGGTTATAGTATGAGAGAGGAAAGGTGAGGGTTTGGGAGAAGAGACTGGGGGGCACTGTAGAGGGAGGGGGCATATAGAGGGGATCTGGGGATGTGTGAGGGGGGTCATGGTGTATGTGAGAAGCAGAGTGGGGTGAGAGGTAGATCGATATATTTATATATATATATATATATTTATCTAGAGAGAGAGACAGAGACAGAGAGAAAGAGTCAGAGAGAAAGAGTCAGAGAGAGAGACAGAAAGAGGGAAAGAGAGAGAGACAGAGGGGGAGAGAGGAAATGGAAATATGTGAAGGAGGATGAGATGTATAAAGGGGACATGGGGGGCTACATGAGAGAAAAGAAGTGGGGTTTGTGTGAGAGAGATGGGGTGAGGGTGAGGGGAAGAGGAGGAGAAGAGGGTGTGAGGAGAGTTGGGATCATGTCATACTTTGAAATGAGGAAGAAGGCCCCTGAATGCCTGGGCCGTGGGAGTGGTGGGGGATAAGCTGAGTATGTGTGGAAGGAGAGCATATGCTTGTGAGACAGAGGGAGGTTGAGGGCCGTGTGTGACTTGTGTGGGAGGGGCAGGCAGAAGCTTTGTGAATGAATGTACATTGAGGGATCAGGGTCTGCATGCATGAAAAGGTTGGGAGTACACATGGAGGCCCATGATTCTGAAGCTGTGCAGAGTGATGGGGACATGGAGGAATATTGTGTGTGAGAAAGAGGGAGGACAAGTGAGTGTGTAAGAGAAGGATGGGGACAGGTTTAAACTTATATGGAAGGAGGATGAATGTGTGCAAGGGGAGGAGAGAAGATGTGAAATTTAAAGAGAGGCAAAGGATAGATATGTATCCTTTGTGCATGAGAGAGGGATTGGGGAAAAACTTGGAGGAGGGAGAGAGGAAGGAAAGAGGAAAGGAAGGAAGGAAGGAATAAGTATTAAGTACCTACTGTGTGCCAGTGCCTGCTAAACACTTTGTACATACAGTATTTAACATAATTCTGGGAGGTAGGTAATAACATAATTCTGGGAGGAGGTAATTATCCCTCATGTTACAGTTGAGAAAACTGAGTCAAACATTGGTTTAGGGACATAGAACCAGTAAAGTAAGAGGCTGAGTTCAAATTAGAACCCTGGTTTTCCTGACTAGGGATTCAATATTGTATCCATTCCACTAAGAGGTTTATGTATGAGGAGGGATGCATGTGAGAAGGTGGAGGGATAGGGGTATGTTATTGGAAAGTGAAGATGGGTCTTTATGTGTGAGATATGAGACGGGGTCTGTGTTTATGAAAAGGGGTTGGGACATGATCTGTTTATGGGTGTTAGAGGTTTACATGAGCAAAGGAGACTGCAGGGATCTGTGTAGGGGAGAATGGGCATAAGTCTGTATATGAGCAAGAGGGGTGGGGTTCTATGTGTATGGGCAGACAGGGAGATGGCAGTAGGGATGACTTTTAATTAGATTTGCAAGGGGACTGACTCTCACACTTGAATCAGGAAGACCAAAATTCAAATTCTAACTCTGTGTGATCCTTGACATGTCACTTAAGTTTTTTCAGCTTCAGTTTCCTCATCCATAAAATGTTGATGTAAATAATAGCACCTGATTTTTAGAATTGTTGGTATTGAATGAACTAATATAGGTAAAGTGCTTTGCAAACCTTAAAATGTGTTATAAATGTTGGATCACATAGAAGGGCAGTCGTGTGTGAGAGGGGTCCCAGCTCTATGGCTGTAAGAAAAGGCCAAATGAATGGAGGTTATTATAGTAAGAAGGAGAGGATGAGTATGTGTGAAAAGGGAATATCAGGGGTCTATGAGGGAATAAGGATTAGAGCTTTTAGTTATGGGTTTATGTGTGAATGGAAATAGGATGAAAAAGAAAGAATGGGTAGATCTGAGTATCAGGGGATAGGGAGGCCTATGTGTGCATGAGAGATCAGAATGGGCTTTGTGTGTAGAAAGGTTCTGTGGATAAAAGAATGAGTATATGTGAGTGAGAGTGTGTGTGAGAGAGAATGTGTGTGAGTGTGTCTCAGTGTGTTGTGGGCGTTGATTGCATATGTGTGAAAGAGAAAGGTAGGGCATGGTGGGGGTGAGGGTTTTGTGCATGAAAGACAAGGATGGGATCTCTGTGTATGAGAATGAAATGGGATGTGGGTGTTATGAGGGAAGACTGGTGTACATGAAGAGGGCAAATGGGATTGTCTTTTTAAAAAGGGAGATGAGAATGTATACATGAGAGAAAAGGAGAATGCAACTCTGTGTGAGAGAAAGAGTAGGTAAAAGTCCTGTGGGCCACATCTGTGCATGAGGGGGTAGGGATGGAAAGATCTTGGTGTGTGAGGGCAGATGGATGGATGGGTAAATGAGAGGAAGACAGATGGGGGCATTAATGTGAGTTAAGGAGAGTTTGGGGATCTATATGTGTGAGGATAATTGTGCACATGAAAGTGAGGGATAGACAAGGAGAATGGGGTATTGGTGTATGAGAGGAGGATGGATGACTGTCGGAGATAGAAGGTATGTCTGTTTAAACTTAAGGATGGGTGGGTCCGTATTGTATAAGAGTGGAAATGGAAGATATGTGGGTATATGAGAGAGAAGATGTGAGAGATCTTTATGTGAATAAAATGGGGAAGGGAAGATCTTTGTGGAGAAGGAACCAGGTGACTTTTGGACCTAAGGGGAAAATGAGTATTTTTGTGTGCCAAAGAGAGGATAAAGAGTCTGTAGGGTAAGACAAATTATAGGTAGTATGTCTATGGGTGTCACGGAAGGATAATTTGTTCATGAAGGATAAAGAAAATGAGAGATGGGACGGGAGAGGGAGACACATATATTTGTGGGGGGGGTAGAACTGTGTTAAGGGATAGGATATAGGTGCAAGAGTGTGTGTGAGAGAGATCTGGGTGTGTGAGAAAAGGGAATTGGGGAATGGAGGTATGTGAGAAAAGGGTTGGATCAGTGGAATATGTGTTAGAGAAAGTGGATAAGGGACCTGAGTGTGAGAGAAGAGGAGGAAGATAATAGACTCTGAAAAGAGACAAGTTTTTGAAGTAATGGCTTTATGTGTGAGTGTGAGGGAGATGGGATGGAAGTGTGTAAGAGGAAGGGGATAGAGTTGTATGTGTCTGTATAAAGAGGGGAATGGATGTGTCTGAAAGGGAAATGGGAGAATTTAAGAATGAGATTGTGTGAAAGAGGGAAAATGGGTGTATGTGAGAATGGCAAATGTGAAAAGAAGATGGAAGATAAATAGGGGGATCAAGTGTGTGTAAGTAATGTAAGTTATGAGAGATTGTTGTGATTAGCCTGGACATGAGAGGGGGTGCATTGAGAAAAGAGAATGTGTATGGATGAAAGTAAGTTTGTCTGTGTGCGCATGTGTGTTGTGTGTTTGTGTGTGAGAGATAGAGACAGAAACAGGAGAAGGAAAGGAGGGAGAGAGGATAAGTTTGTGTGAGAGGGAATGAATGGAATGGATATGGGTGAAAGAAAGGGGAGATGTGTGGGTGGATGTAAAAGAAGGGGATTTGGGGTAAGAAAGGAGAGGTATGGGTTTATATGTCAAGAGGGTAAGATATGTATCTGACAAAATGGAGATGGATGTGTAAATGATAGGGGAGATGAATGTATATGAAGGAGGAGGGGCTGGGGGTGTGCAGCAGTTGGTGGGGGATGGATTGGTTGTTGAATGTGATAGTACTGGGTATGCATATAGGTGGATCAGGTGGTGTGGGCTGTGTGTAAGAGATGGGGTTGGGGATCTCTGTGAGAATAGGGGTCTATGTGGAAGGTTGTGAGAATGAGAGGGGTGGCTATGTAATACATGTGTGTGTGAGGGAGAAACAGAAAATGGGCTTGCATATGACAAGGTGTGCAAGAGAGGCAGAAAGGGTGATCTGTATGTATATTTGGGTGATTGTGGGGAGAGATCAGTATCTGTAGTGGGGGGGTATAGGTTTATAAATTAAGAGACTAGGGAAGGTTGGGTCCATATTATATAAGATTGGGGATAGTTTGTTTTTAGAGATAGAAGTGTGTGTAATGAGAAGAGGATATAAGGGCCTTTGTGGGATTGGATAGAGCTAGAATGAAGACTTTGTGTGTGAGGAGAGAGGGGAATGGGTATTGTCTGAAAATGAGGATAGTTTTTGAAGGAAATGGTTGAGGAAGGGGGTAGAATGAAGGGTGTGTGTGTAGATAATGCATTTTGGGAATATATATGTATGAAAGTATATGTGGCGGCATATGGATATGAGAGGATGAATGGGGCCTAGATTTGTGGGAAGAATAAACATTGCACACAAACACACACACATACACATACACACACACACACATGGGGGTGGGGGGCAGTAGGTATACATGTATTTGTGTGTAAAGAGGTAGGATGTGTGATATGGAGAGAGAGAAGGATATAAGCTGTAGAAAAAGAAGAGAATGAATTGTTGGAGAGTATAAGAGAGATGAGTGTGAGTTGTAAAAAGGGAGAAAATGGTGTGTGTATATGAGAAGAAAAGCCAGGTATGAGCTAGTATGATTACATGAGAGTGATTGTATGAGGCAGAATAGGTATTTTGTGAAAGGGAAATGTTTATATACATTATAGGGGAAGAGGAGAGGATAGGTGTGTGAGAGGGAGTAAGTGTGGATGTATACAAGGAGAGTCAGGAATAGGGATGAGGTAGAGAGGAATGGGAATGTGTATGTGTTACGAGAAATGCAGGCATGTATGAGTAGGGTAAGATGGGGACGTGTGAGTACTTTTTAAGATGGGAGGTGTATGAATGTGTTTGGGGGGTGAGTATGAATATGAGAGATAGTAATGGGTGGGGATGTGTGTAAGGGTAAGAACTTAAAGGGAGAAAGGGGAATGGGGACATATATGTATGGATTGGGGATAAGAGATGGGAACTTAGATGAATATGTGTAGATAGAGATAGGGGAAAAGGCTGAATGAAGACATGAAAGGATGTGATTGAGGAGAAGGATGTAATGTGTCCATTCATAGAGATGAGACTGTAGGTTTTATGGGGACTGGGGAGTATGAAAAAAAAGAATGAGTATATGTATGTGTAAGAGAAGATATTGAGGTCTAGATGAGAGGGTTATGGGATTGTATGAGATGAATTATGAAGGGGGAGGTGGGCTGTGAGATGCGGGGATTGTGTGTGTGTATGAGAGAGAGACAGAGAGAGACACACAGAGAGAGAGAGAGAGAGAGAGAGAGAGAGAGACAGAGAGAGAGAGAGAGAAAGAGAGAGAGAGACAGAGAGAGAGAGAGACAGAGAGAGACAGAGAGAGAGAGAGAGAGAGAAAGAGAGAGAGACAGAGACAGAGACAGACAGAGACAGAGAGAGAAGAAAAGGCATGAGTATATTGAAGATAGAGGATGAATTTGAGCAAGTTTGTGTGTGTGTGTGTGTGTGTGTGTGTGTGTGTGTGTGTTTGTGATGGAAAGAGTAGATGGATATGTGAAGGAGGAGGATGTGAAGGTACATATATGGGTATGTTCTCTGAACAAGGAAAGATAAGAGACGTGAAAAAGGAATAGGTGCTTGAATATATATGTATGAGAAAGATGGCAGTCTTCATGTGATAAAAGGTGGGATGGGTGGGATCTATGGGGAGGGGAAGAGAATGGGAGTCTTATATAAGAAGGAGCATAGGATGGGGTAGAACTATTTTAGAAGAGATACAGATCACAACATGAGGGAAGATTAAGGTGGTCTATATGTGTATGAAAATAATAATGTGTGTAAGGAGTGGGACTGGGGATTTGTGGGAGGGGTATATGATGTTCTGTGGAGAGAGTGGAAGAGGTAATCTTTGGGGAATACATAAGAAAAATGAAAGTATGTGGTGGGGAGGAAAGGGGAAAAGAGAGGGAAAGGGAGGAAGGGGATTGAAAGGAAGAGATAGGATATAGGTATGAGGGAAAAGGTATTGGACAGAGCTGGAATGAGATTATGATGAGCAGATAGTAATGTTTAAGATAGGATACATGTGAGAGAGGAAAAGAGTTTGAGAGATGTTTATGGGGGGGTATAGGTGTAGGGAAGAGATGCAGGTATATTTGTGTGATGTGTAAGAGAATGGATACATTCTCCTAGGGAGGAGAGGAGTATCGATGCATTGTGCAGGAAAAAAAGGGCATAGATATTGTGGGGGAGAAGGGTGAATGGAGGCATAGGGTTATGATTATATATGAGAGGCATCTGTGTGTGAGAATAGAGATGGATATTTTGTATGTGAATGTCAGAGAATGGGGCAAGGCAGGGAGTGCAATGAAGATAGAAGGATGGGTGTAAAAAATGAGAGAAAAGCTGGATGTGTATATGTAAAAGAGAAGTGAGCTAGATGTGTGTGAACCAAGAAAGTGACATAAGTAGGAAGTTGGAAGATTAAGATATGTATGAGGAAGAAGGGGATATGGGTAGTGTTTGTGTGTATGTGAGAGAGAAAGATGTGGGAGAAGTATGGGTAATATAGAGGGAGATATGGGATTTGTGTGTGAGAAGAGAGAAGGAGAATGGATATTTGAAATCGAGAAAGCATCTGTATGAGGGAGAGTAGGTATTATGGGAGGGAGAGAGGATATCGTTGTAGAAGTAGAGGGCAATGGGGTTGTGGATCTTTGTAGAAGAAGGGAGTATGGGAGATACAGGTATCTGTAAGAAAGAAAGGGAAATAGTTATGTGGGCAAGAGGAGATGGGTGGGTGGTGGAGAAAGAGGGAGAGGGAGAGGTGTGAAGGAAAGGAGGATATGTATTGTGTGAGGGGACAAGAAAGAGGGTGGCTATTAGGAGGAGGATGACAGAGGTAGGAATGCTGAAGGTTTGAAAGGGGTGGAAATAGATATGGGGATATGAATACCATAGGAAAGAAAAGAGGTAAAAGGAGGGATGCAAGGAAGGAGACTGGCTATGAGGAACTTCAGTGTGGGGAAGGAGGAACAGTTGTTTCTATTGTTTTGGGTTAGGCAATCCCCAGAAGTGAAGGGAATATAGGGGGTCTGTGTGTGTGAAAGAGGAGAGTCTCTATATGAGCAGAGAAGGGGGGGTCTGTATATGTAAGAGGTGTAGGAAGGAATGTTCCTATAAGGAGTATGAGAATATATTCATGTAAATGTGTGAGGCCTGGGACAAGTGAGTATGAGAAGAGGCTTTGAATATGTGTGACTATATCAGTATTGGGGAATGTGACCATGTCTTAATGTGTGTGAATGTCTTTAAGAAGGGTTGTGGAGTGTGTATGACAAGTGGTGAGGATGTAGATGAGTGTGTATCTGAGAGGGAAATGGTGATATTTATGAATGTAAGTGTGAGAGGGAATAGAATGGAGAATGAAGGCATGGAGGGATGGTACATATGAGAATGTATGAGCAACTGCTCATACATGTCAGGGAGAAGAGGTGAATGTGAAAGGTTGTCTAAAAGAGAGGGAAAGATTAGGGTTTTTGTGTGTGTGTGTGTGTGTGTGTGTGTGAGAGAGAGAGAGAGAGAGAGACAGAGAGACAGAGAGACAGAGAGAGAGACAGAGAAAGAGACAGAGAGACAGAGAGACAGAGAGAGAGACAGAGAAAGAGACAGAGAGACAGAGAGACAGAGAGAGACAGAGACAGAGAGACAGAGGAGACAGAGAGAGAGAGAGAGACAGAGAGAGAGAGAGAGAGAGAGAGAGAGAGAGAGAGAGAGAGAGAGAGAGAGAGAGAGAGAGAGAGAATGAAGATGGATATATAAGTAACAGATTTGGGGACTAGGTGAGGAAGGTGGAGTGAGTGTGTTTGGGAAAGATCTTTTGTCTTATGTGAATGTGAATGTATGTGTGGTATGAGAAATGCAGAGGTATAAGGAGCAGTGTGTGAATGAATGTGTATAGGGAAGCAGAGGGGATGGCTTGAGGTAGGAATGTGTAAGTCCTTTGAGAAAGGGAAAATAAAATGTGTGTATGAGTTATGGGGTCAGAAGATGAGGGGTGTGTGTGTGTGTGTGTGTGTGTGTGTGTGTGTGTGTATGGGAGAGATAGGATCTATCATTCAAATCAAGTCAGCAAGCATTTATTAAGTGCCTACTGTATGCCAGGCACTATGCTAGGTGCTGGGGATACAAAAACAAGTCTGAAAAGCCCCTGCCTTTGAGGAGTTTACATTCTACTGGGGGGAAACAACATGTACACAGATAAGTAAATACAAATGTCTATATACGTAAATATCAAAGAACTCGTAATTGAGGGGGAAGCATTAATTGGCATCTCTAGGAAACAGGGAAGGACTCAGGATATTGTGCAGGGGGTATGCTAAGAAGGAAAGCCTGGGCCAATGCATGAAGATGGGAGATGGAACATCAGATATTTTTCCCCCCTAAGGCTGGGGTTAAGTGACTTGCCCAGGGTCACACAGCTAGGAAGTGTTAAATATCTGAGATCAGATTTGAACTCGGGTCCTCCTGAATTCAGGGCTGGTGCTCTATCCACTGTGTCACCTAGCTGCCCCATTGGAACATCAGATTTAAAAAATAGCATGTGACAATATGGCTGGAATGGAAGATGTGTGAGGTAAATGGTCTGGAAAAATAGATTGTAAAAGGCTGTAGGTGCTAGACAGAATATCTAGTCAGAGAGGTAGGGTATCACTGAAGTTTTCTTCAGCCAAGGAATGATCCAGTCACTGTAGGAATAAAAGTTTGGCATCTGTGTAAATGATGGATTAGAGAAGGAGGAGACTGGAGGCAGAGACTACTTAGAAGACTATTCTAACATCTGGACAAGAAGTACAGAGGGCCTGAGCTAGGGTGATAGTGCTGTGATTGGAGAAAAAGGATCCCATTTAAGACATTCTAGATTTGACCAGACATGAGAGTACCTGAATTTAGGGATGAAGAGTGAAGAATTGAGGTTGACTGCGATTTCAAATTTGGGGGGCTAAGTTGATTCCTGTGAGTGAGTGAGTGAGTGAGTGAGTGAGTGAAGGGAGCTTGTGATGTGTATCTTTGAGAGCTTATGAGAATCTGTGTGAACGGGTATGAGAATGAATGACGATGGATAGATGTGTGAAGGGGATGGTGAGATATTATGAGTGAATGCTGAAGAGGAATAGGGACCTGTGTGAGAGCATTAGCGATAAGGGATGAGTGAGAGGATATGAGAGGGGACAAGGTCATGTATGAAGTATGTATGGTTGAGAGGTAAAATGGGGACACTTTTAAGTGGAAATGTTGAAAGTGTGTAAGGATGTATGTGAGAGGGCATAGGGAGAAAGACATGTCAGAGTGGGGGTTCTAAGCATGTTGAGGGTTAGAATATATCTTGCATATAAAGTAAGTGGGGAAAACTGGGTGTGAGGAAGAGATGGGGATGAAATGTGTATGGGGAATGTCACTTGGAGCTCTATGGAGAGGAGAGACAGAGTCAGAGAGACAGACAGACAGACAAGACAGATACAAACAAGCAGAGAGTGGCAGAGAGATGCAGGAAAGACAGGCAGAAAAGATAGACAAAAGCAGAGAGAGTCACAGACAGACATAGGTAAAAAGAGAGAAAGAGGAAAAAAGACAGACAGTAACAGGGGCAGAGAGATGGAGACAGAAAATGAAGAAGAAAAAAAAAAAGACACAGAGGCAGACGAGAGAGTCAGAGTGGGAGAAAAGGAAAGGAGAACTTGCTTTTGTCTCCCTCTGCTTGTTACTCTTCCTATCCTGGTTTTCAGTTTTGACAACCTCCCTCCCTAGTTGTCTTCTTTTCCCAAGTCTTGTTCTTTCTTGCTCCTTTCAGGTCTCTCATTTTCTTTTTTTCAAAAAGTCTATTGTAAGTTTATTTTTTAACACATTGCTTTTATGAATCATGTTGGGAAAGAAAAATCAGAGTAAAAGGGAAAAACCATGGAGAGATAAAAACAGAAAACAAATTAACATCATGTGCTGATTTATATTCAGTCTCCTTAGTTCTTTTTCTGGATGCAGATGGCATTTTCTGTCTAAAGTTTATTGGGATTGCTTTGGATCCCCAAACCACTGAGAACTACTAGGCCTTTCATTGTTGATCATCACACATACTTGCAATTATTGTGTACAATGTGTTCCTGGTTCTGCTTGTTTTGCTTAGCATCAGTTCATGTAAATCTTTTCAGTCCCCTCTAAAATCAGCTTGTTCATCATTTTTTATAGAACAGTAATATTCCATTACCTCCAAGTACCACAACTTGTTCAGCCATTCCCCAATTGATGGGCATCCACTTCTTTTTCAATTCTTTGCTACCACAAAAAAAAAGCTGCTACAAACATTTTTTCACATGAGGGTCCTTTTCCCTCCTTTATGATTTCCTTAAAATACAGATCCAGTAATGGCACTGATGGGTTAAAGGGTATGTAATTTTATAGCCCTTTGGATATAGTTCCAGATTGCTCTCCAGAATCGTTGGATCATTTCACAATTCCAACAGTAATAGATTAGGATCCCAGTTTTCCCAATTCCCTCCAACATTTATCATTATCTTTTCCTGTCATCTAAGCCAATCTGATATGTGTGAAATGATACTTCGGGGTTGTTTTAATTTGCATTTCTCTGATTAACAGGGATTTAAAGCATTTTTTTCATATGACTATAGATGACTTTAATTTCACCATCTGAAAATTGTTGACCTGTTATTTTTCTTTCTCCTATTCTTTGTGACTCTCCCTAACCATTAATTCACCACCCTCTACTTTCTTCTCCTTTTCCCCTTTCCCTTTTCTTTCCTTCTAATTTTTTCCTTCTACTCTTTATCCCTCCTCACTTCTTTAATTTTCCCTTGTCTTTTCCTTTTCTTTTCTCTACCCCTAGTCTTCTCTTCATCATCACCAATCTCATCCTTTCATTTCCTCCCTTGTCTAAGCTCCCCCTTTCATCTTTCTTTTGGATTTCTCCCCTTCCATTGTTCTTAACCCTCCTCTCTTTTCCTTTTTACTTTCTTTTAATATGCTCTTCTTCCTCTAGTCTCTTGTTCTTTCCCCCTAGCCTCTTTCATTAACTTGCTCCTATCTCTTCCCTTCTTATTTTCTCTCATCCACCCTTACCAAATCTTCTTCTCCCAAGTCTTCTCCCTTTCCCTAGACTCCCCTCCATTTTTCTTCCCTTCAATTATTCTCCTCAATTCTTCATCACCATCTCCCTGGGCTTCTTCCTTCTTTCTGTGTCACTTTTCCTTGCCTTGCCTCGCATCCTCTCCCCACCATGTCCTATTTCGGTCTCAGAGTTTGGGTCAGGGACGCTGAGACAGTCTTGTCTCCTGAAGAGTGAAGGTATGCTTCCTGGAGATAGTCATGGAGACCTCTGGGAAAAGTGCTAGGGAGGGCGTGTGTGTGTGTGTGTGTGTGTGTGTGTGTGTGTGTGTGTGTGTGTGTGTGTGTAAAAGGAGCAGGTGTCTCCCAGCTGCTTCTGAAGTTTATGTGGGTTGCTTTCCAGGGCCGATGGACGCCGCTGGTCTCTGGCCTCCCTTCCTTCCTCTGGCTATGGCACCAATACGCCCAGTTCCACAGTCTCTGTAAGTGAGGAAAGTAAAGGCTGGAGGCAGGATACTCCATCATCGATCCCCACCAGCTTTCTTAAGTTGCTTCTCCCTTCTTTCCCCACATTCTCTGCCCCTTCCCCAGTCTCACTGTGGATCTATCTCAATAGGGTCCACCATAAAACCATCCTCTCCGGTTTTAAGCGTTTCTGCTTTAAAAAAAATTAGCTCTAGCACTTCCCTCGAGGTCTGTTTCTAAGTCTCCAGCCTCTCTGTGTCCTTGGAAGTCCCTGATTTTGGCCTATAGCACTGGGTGTCCAGAGGGTGGGGCAGGGGACTCATGACTCTGACTACTGCCCCTCTCTCTACTTTGTTTTTCCATCGGCTGCCCAGTCGTCCTGCTCCTCTCAAGAGCGGCTTCACCAGCTCCCTTATCAGCCTACGGTGGATGAGCTGCACTTCCTGTCCAAGCACTTTGGCAGCACAGAGAGCATCCCGGATGAGGATGGGGGCCGTCGCTCACCCGCTGCTCGGCCCCGCTCCCGAAGCCTCAGGTCAGGCCGGGTCTCCCAGGACTCCCCTCCTGGGCGGGGTCAGGACCTGGGCTAGGGGTGAGCTGGGATTCTGTGACAAGGAAGTCCACGGGGCCCCAGAAGGGGACACTGAGGGAGGAGACGGATGGGCCGGAGAGGGGACAGTCCTATTGAGAGGAAGGCTGAATAAAATGACCTTTTCCTGCAGCCCTGGGCGCTCCCCTTCCTCTTATGACAATGAGATCGTGATGATGAACCATGTGTACAAGGAGAGATTTCCCAAGGTGAGCCCAGGCCCCCAGAGCTGGGCGAGTAGCCTTGCTCCACTGTCTCCTTACCAATGAACTTGATCTTGCCTGTTAGCTTCAAGCACCCCCTTGTGGTAATTTTCTGCCACTGCAGGCCTTGTCACCAGAATGGCCCCAGATCCCAGGAAGAGACCCCCCCCCCCCCACTCCCATCCTTACCCCTGACAGGGGCCCCAATGCCCTTGTCAAGAACCTTCCTCCAGACTCCATCCATCAGTCTCCAGCCTTCATTTGTCATGAGAACATTTGGTGTGGTGGGGAGACAACTGAATCAGAGGACTCCAGAGAAGTCTTAATTCTGGCTCAACCACTTGCGCTGTGTGTGACCTTGGGCAGCGACCTCCCTTTCCCTCTGTACCCTCCAGTATCCTCCTCTGGGAAGCATGAGTGCGGTCCACGTCCCGCGCCCCTCTGTTCCGCAGTCCTTGAGCATCCCTTCCTTGGGTCAGCTCAGTCCTTTCAGGGAAGCCCTCCCCCTGGACCCCAAACACCAGTGTTCAAAGCAGTCTCTTGCCCTGCAGGCTACGGCACAGATGGAAGAGAAGCTACGAGACTTTACCCGATCGTTTGAGCCTGAGAGCGTGCTACCGCTGGCCGATGGCGTCCTCAGCTTCATCCATCACCAGATCATAGAGCTTGCTCGAGACTGCCTGGCCAAGTCCCATGATGGCCTTATCACCACTGTCTACTTCTACGAGCTGCAGGAGAACTTGGAAAAGCTGCTACAGGATGTAAGAGCAGGCGTGAGGTTGGGGGAAAGCAGCACACCCCAAAATCTGGGGCCTAAGCCCATTCCCCCTGACTTCTCTGTCTCCCTGCTATTCACTGACTTTTCCTCCCACTGGATTAGGTCAGCTCTAGATATTCTTATGTCCTTGTGTCCCTCATGAGGGTCCCCTGTGCTGACTCCCATCCTCTCCTACTAGGTCTTTCTGTCTAAATTTTTCAGCCCTCCTTCTCCCTCTTGTCTCAGGCTTATGAACGTTCTGAAAGCCTGGAAGTTGCCTTTGTCACTCAGCTAGTGAAGAAACTGCTTATTATCATCTCTCGCCCAGCTCGGCTGTTGGAGTGTCTGGTGAGAGAGGAGTCTTCAAGGGGGTGGGACCTTGGAGAATTTATGGGCAGAGGCCTGGGGTGAAGTCCTAATGAATGGAGTGGGTCCAAGGAAGGAGGCAGTGGAGCTGCTCAGAGGGGAGGGGGCCTCTTCATTCTGATGAAATGACAAGTCTGGGGCTGGCCTTTGGGTCAGGAGCCTGAAACCGGAGGCTTCTGTAGGAGATCACCCCTGTGGCCTTGCTCTTGATTAGTCTCTTGAGAAGTGAAGGACCCAGCTTGGTGCTGCCTCTCTTAGTGCCCAGATTTCCCTTTGCTCTCAGGAATTTAACCCAGAGGAGTTTTACCACTTACTGGAGGCAGCTGAAGACCACGCCAAAGAAGGGCACCTGGTGAAGACAGACATTCCTCGCTACATCATCAGCCAGCTGGGTCTCACCCGAGACCCCTTTCCAGGTGTTAGGTCTAGTCAGGGTGTGCTGGCTCTAGGGGCCCACCTTGTCTACCTTCTTAGAGTGGGGGTCAGAAACATGGGGTTGGGACATCCCAGGGCTTCAAATGGGTTCCTCAGGGAGGTCAGACTCTTCTCCATCCCAGTCCATCCCAGCATATGCAAAGAGCAGGTTTCAGGGAGAGTGATCTAGGAGCCTGGACCTCCTTCCCAATGCTTGGCCCTTCCCCAGATGTAGTTCACCTTGAGGACCAAGACAGTGGAGGCTCCAACACCCCTGAGCAGGATGACTTTGCAGAGGTGAGCAGGGGTGACATCCTTGGATGGAGCAGGGCCTGAGGGGAGCCTAAAACTGTTCTCTTTGCTTTGACACCATTTTCTCTCTGATCCTTTCCTTCTTTCCAGGGGCGTGGTGCCACCCCCAAGACCAAGAAACCCCCTGGTGAGAATGACTTTGAGACCATCAAACTCATCAGCAATGGTGCTTATGGGTAAGAACCAGGGGCTGGGGCCACACAGGTGGTGGGAAGAGAGGAAGAAGCCAAAGGAGAGGAGGGTACAAGGGATGCTAATTGTCTGTGCCTTGCAGGGCTGTGTACTTGGTGAGGCACCGAGAGACACGCCAGCGCTTTGCCATGAAAAAGATCAACAAGCAGAACCTGATCCTTCGCAACCAGATCCAGCAGGCTTTTGTGGAGCGTGACATCCTCACCTTTGCCGAGAATCCCTTTGTCGTCAGCATGTTCTGCTCCTTTGAGACCAAACGCCACCTTTGCATGGTCATGGAATATGTGGAAGGTAGGTGCTGGGTGATCACTGGCCACCAGACCAGGAAAGAGCATTTATTTCAAATATTAAGTACTATTTGTGTGCAAGGATCTGTGCCTAATGCTGGGGGTACAAAGATGAAATTGCATTGACATTACCCCTAAGGAGTTCAGGAGCTAGCCCAGTGCACAAGGGAGATAAGCTAAACTGACTTTAGAAGTGATATCGAAATCTGAAGAAAAGGCTCAAGGAAAATTTGAGGAGAGCTCACTGTCATCCAAAGTATCAGGGAAGGAAGGCTTCCTAGAAGAGGCGGACCCTGAGCTGGAATTTAAAGAATGACACAGTCAAGATGAAAAGAGGGTGGGATACTATCCCAGGTTTGGAGAATTACCCTGCAAGAACACCCAAGGGCTAATGACGGCATTTAGAGAGCAGCTAGAAATCAGGTTTGATTATTGGGAAGTAATCATAAAAAAGACTAGATAAAGCCAAGTAGAAGAAGGCCTTAGATGTCTGGCTAAGAAGTACGTATTTTATCTTCTAGGATGTAGGGAGCCCATTTTTTGAGCAGAAAACATCAGCTTTGTGAAGGATGGAGTAGAGCTGGAAGAGCATTAGACACAGGTTATTACAACAGTCCAGGTTGTTGTTGTTTGATTGTTCATTTGTGTCTTGATTTTTTGTGACCCCATTGAGGTTTTCTTGGTAGAGGTGCTGGAGTGGTTTGTTATGTCATTCTCCAGCTCATTTTGCAGATGAGGAAACTGAGGCAAACAGAGTGAATGCCTTGTCCAGGGTCACACAGCTAGTAAGCAATAGGCTTTGAACTCAGGTCTTCCTGATTCCAGGTCCAGCACTCTATCCACTGCACCACCTAGCTGCCCTTAATAGTCCAGGCAAGGGGTGATTAAAGATCATGAGAAGCTGAGAGAAAAGCAAGATAAGTGCAGAAATAGTAAGAGAGATGATGATGAGGTCTCTTTAGCTGGTCCAGACAAACCACCTTCTGGGAAACTGAAAGAACTGGCAGATGTTCTTGCCGGGCTACTGTCAGTGATTGTGGAGATGGAGAAGGATGGAGAAAGATGGAGAAAAGATGGAGGAAGATGGAGAAAGATGATGGAGAAAAGAAAGGCACCACGGAATTGGAGAAGGGCAAATAGCCCAATTAAAACAACAACAACACTGAAGTCTACAAACTCTAGGTCAGTGAGCTTTCCTTCAATTTCAGGCAAGTTTCTAGAAAGTATCATTGAAGGCTTGGTTAACAAAATCCGGAAAAGTCAGTAGTGATCACAGTGGGCAGCATCACTTCAATAAGAAGTTACCATGTCAAACTACTAACCTTGTTTCCTTTTTTGGATGTTATCTAGATTTTAACATTAAGCATTTGATAAGTCTTTCATGATATTCTCATGGAAAAGATGGACAGTTTTGGAGTAGACAGTGAATAATTAGGTAAATTCAGGTGTGGTTAAATGGCCACAGCCAAAGTGTCATTATTATTTTTATGTCAGCTTGGAAGGAGGTCTCCAGAAGAGTATCTTAGAGCTCTGTGACAGGTTCTACACAAGAATCTGGAAAAATCAAGGCAAAAGTGAAATATTTCTTGTCCTGATAGAGTTACATTCCATTCTATCTATTGAATAATTGTATCGTGGACTTAGAGAACAGATCAGGTAGCAGTAACTTATACCACTTTATGAGTCTATGAAATGTATGGATGACATGATGTGGAGAGATATGTGACATAGTGGATGAAAGGAGGCAAAAGGAGCATGTCAGGCTTGGCCTTTGGGCCATATGTAAGAGGTGAAATTTAATTGAGATAAATAGCAAATCTGGTAGATGGGTTCAAGAAATCAATTTCAAAAAAAATTTTATGGGCAGAGATGGTTAGATAGTAGCCATGGGGAAAAAAGAACTGGAGGTTTTAGTGGTCTATAAGTTCAATATGAATCAACTGGGTGATCTGGCAGCCAAGAAAGTTAAGGCAATCTCAGGCTGCCTTAAGAGGAGAGCTTGTGTTCAGGGAAAGAGCAGTGATGGTGTATAGCTAGTGTTGGTTCTGATCAGACTACCCCCAGAGCATTGTATTTAGATCTGTGACATTTTGGGATGGAAAAGCTGGGCAATATCCAGAAGAGAGCAGACAGAATGAAGACGACCCTGAAGTTCCTGATATTTGAGGATTAGTTGAAGCAACTGAGAATTTTTATCCTGGAGAAGAGATGTGTGTGTGTGTGTGTGTGTGTGTGTGTGTGTGTGTGTGTGTGTGTGTGCTTGTATTTGGTTGTCTTCCAGTATTTGAAGGATTCTTGGGAAAGAAAAATTTGTATTCCTCTTGGCCCCAGAGGACAGGAGCAGCAAAGGAACCAATTTACACTGAATGTCTTGGAGCTGTCCAGCACTGGGACGAGCTGCTGCTGGAATAAGACATTTCATTTTATAGCTTTGTAAGCAAAGACTGGGTGACCACTTTTTTGAGTATATTGTAGGGGGTGTTTTGATTCGGGCCCAGATTGAACTAAGTAGCTGCCAAGTGTCCTCAGCACTCTTGAGATTATCCTTCCATGATTGAGAAAACACCAACAGGTTTAGGTGTTAAGAGGTCATTGGTTAAAGAGAGAGGGGGAGATTCAGAGGAGACAGTGAGACAAGGAAGGAGAGAGAGATGGAAAGAAGGAGGAAAAGAGGAAGGAAGAGAGACGGAGGAAGTAAGGGAGGCAGAGAGAGGAAGAGGGAAGGAGAGACAGATGTTGACTATTGATCAGTTGAGGAGTAGTCAGATCAGATTGCAGGGGTCTGCACAGAAATTATGTGGAGGAGAAATAGGAATTGCAAAGTACTCTTTCTAGGAATTTGTCAATGATGAGGATAAGGACAGAAGATGCTAATTAGCACAAGTGACTGTCACACAGGAAGGGTTTTGATTTTTTTTGTTTTTTGGTTTTGTTTTAAGAATAGAAGAATATGGACATGTAGCAGGTAGGAGAGAGAAATGGAATTTGGATGAGAGTACACTCCTGAGGGATATGAAAGCACAAGTGTAAAGAGTCCCTTTGGAAAGAAGGGCTACCTCACCTATAAAGATTAGAGCAAAAGAGAAAAGATGAGGATGAAGGGGCCTAGATGGGAGATCTGCTGAGGAAAGAGGAGGGAGAGTCCTGTTTTGAAGCAGGGCCCTGCTGAAGGGAGCCACCCATGTCAGACGTGGCCCTGGTCATCTCGGGGTCACAGGCCAGTGCCATGTGCAGGAATGGGATCATTTGGAAGCGAGAGGCACAGAGACTCTGGGATTCAGAACAAAGGAGGCAGCTATTGAGCAAGCTGTGGGGGTTGTGAGGAAGGGGTTTGGCGCTGCCCTCCTTGCCCTGGACAAATAGGGCCCCCCCTTACAGGAGGTGATTGTGCCACACTGCTGAAGAACATCGGGGCCTTGCCTGTGGAGATGGCGAGGATGTACTTTGCAGAGACAGTGCTGGCGCTGGAGTACTTGCACAACTATGGCATCGTGCACCGAGACCTCAAGCCTGACAAGTAGGGAACCCACTCCTGTCCCCCACAACTCCCTCTGTTCCCCCCACTGTCCCAGGCCCCACCTCCACAGACTTCCTGGGGCTGGCTCTATAGGTCCCTCACACCCCTGGACTTCACCTACCCCTCAACTCCTTTTGCCATCCCCCAGCACTGATCCCCCTCTCTTTCCACCTCTTATATCCCTGCCCAATTATTTTCTACTCCAACTTCCCAAATATCCTTATTATCCCTTTCACCTGTCACTTTATCTTCCCTTATTCATATCCTGCTCACTGCTGCCCAGCTCCAATCATGGACAGCCCCCAGCTTCCCATCCCTGCCAGTCCCTAATCCTCATTAGCTTGTCAGAGTATGATGGGAAGAGGTGTGTGCCCATGGGCTTGGGCAGGGGGTGGGCGCTGAGAGGGCCTGTGGGAGGCTTTTGTCTCCTTACAATGCCTCTCCAGAGAGGGACTTACTGAAGCTATGCCAGGCAGGGGTGGGATGGGGCTTGGTATCTCTGAGGTGCCCCCATGCCCCTAGCCTCCTCATCACCTCCATGGGCCACATCAAGCTGACGGACTTCGGCCTCTCCAAGATGGGCCTGATGAGCCTCACCACCAACCTGTATGAGGGTCACATCGAGAAGGATGCCCGAGAGTTCTTGGATAAGCAGGTGGGAGGAGGTGGCAGCAGGGCTTTGCATGAAGAGGGTCTGACGTGGGGTTGTGGCTGGGGCCCAGCAGGCACAGAGCTAGGGGACTGATGGTCTTTACACAGGTATGTGGGACACCTGAGTATATCGCACCCGAGGTGATCCTGCGCCAGGGCTACGGGAAACCTGTGGACTGGTGGGCCATGGGCATCATCCTCTATGAGTTCCTGGTGGGCTGTGTGCCCTTCTTTGGAGACACCCCTGAAGAGTTGTTTGGGCAGGTCATCAGTGGTGCGTGTGCCTGTTGTTCTACCACTGGCCACCGGCCACCTTTCCTTGGTCCAACGGGCAGTCCCTCATGCTCACATTCATCTAACAAACCTTGAGTGCCTCATGGGCAAGACATGGTACTAGGTGGGGGTGTGTGTGTATGTGAAGAGAAAACAAGGGGGTCCTGCGTTGATGGGGGATGATGGTGTGGGCGGTGGGGGCTGCAGCATGTGCACAGATTAGGGTAACCCCAGGTCACGTCTGGAGGGTGAGCAGGGAGCAGTGGAGGAGCCAGGCTGGAGGGGCTCCTGCACTCGACTCAAGCTTGCCCCGTTTTGACACAATGGGATGTGGTAGAATTTCACTGGCCTTGGCCACTGCCCATGGGCCCCCTTCTCCTGGCACTCTTGGCATGCATGCTTCATCCCTCCCTCCCTTTTCTTGCAGATGACATTCTGTGGCCTGAGGGGGAGGAGGCCTTGCCTGCTGATGCCCAGCTCCTCATATCCTCCCTCTTGCAGACCAACCCTTTGGTGCGCCTGGGTGCAGGTAAGGAGGGCTACCTGGCATCGGGTGTCCCCCTTAAGGCCTGGACAGCCCTTAGGCCCCCTGCCTAGGGCCAATTGTCCCCCCCACCCCAGGTGGTGCATTTGAGGTGAAGGAGCACAGCTTCTTCCGGGAGCTGGACTGGACAGGCCTTTTGCGGCAGAAAGCCGAGTTCATCCCCAATCTGGAGTCAGAGGATGACACCAGCTACTTTGACAGTGAGTTCCCAGCCCAAGCCACTCTCCTGAGGGGTCCCTCTGGGGCCGGGGGGAGGGACAGAGGAGGGGGTTGTCAGAGGCCCCAAGGGCATGGGGCAGGGGCAGCCGCTCCTGCCTCCCAACACGCCCCCGATGCTCATGGTGGCCCCCAGCCCGCTCCGACAGGTATCATCACGTCAACTCCTATGACGAAGATGACACCACGGAGGATGAGCCTGTGGAAATCCGTCAGTTCTCCTCCTGTTCTCCCCGATTCAGCAAAGTAAGCTCCCCTCTTCCTGAGGCAGAAGGCTGGGAAGGGACCCCCATGGTACCTGGAGCAGGGGGAGCTCCTGGAGGGTTACATCGGGGGCTGCAAGGGCAGAAGCCCAGGATTCCCTCCTGAGGGCCAGCTCACCCCCCCCCCAGGTATACAGCAGCATGGAACAGCTGTCCCAACATGAGCCTAAGCCTCCCACAAGTGGCAAGAGGGAAGCCAGCAGCAAGAGCCAAGAGGAGAAGGCAGCCTGCAAGCGGGAGGGGCTGGGCGGCCTCACTCTGCGTGACAAGAGTTGGAGGGGGGGGTCTCCTGAGATGTGAGCTGGGGCATGAGCTTGGGCTGGGAGCTGGGGAGGGGGCTGGACCGTGGCCTACAAGATGGGGGCGGGATACAGAGCCAGGAGAGCCAGAGGCGGCGGGGCAGGGACAGCAGGCAGGGGAATCCTCCGGCTGCTGTTCTTGTTGGGGCCGCTTGAGACTGGGAGGTCTCTGACCAAGGACAAATGTTGCTTCTGACTCCCCTGGCCCTTCCTGCTCTAGCAAACGTCTGTCAGCCTCCGAGTCCTCCTTCCTGGAGGGGGAGGCCAGTCCCCCACTGGGTGCTCGTCGCCGCTTCTCGGCCCTCCTGGAGCCCAGCCGTTTTAGCGCTCCCCAGGAGGATGAGGATGAAGGGAGGGTACGGAGGCCTCCCCGGCCCAGCTCTGACCCCCCCGGTAGTCTAGACAGCAGAGCCCCCAAGGAAGGCACTGCAGGGGACAGCACCCCAAGCACCGGAGACTCGGAGACTGGTGAGTCTGCCCCTTGTCTCTTTCCCTGCTTCCCACAGCCCAGGCAGTGACTGGTAAAGGGATCCTGAATAATCATTCAATTTGTCGACTCAGTTTCCTTGGCTATAAAATGGGTATAAGAGCCTGTCTCTGCCAGGAGACATGTGAAGATCAAAGGAGATCATACTTGTAAAGTGCTTTGCACAGGACCTGACACCCAGGAGGGGCTTCAAGAATATTCCTTCTCTCCTCAAACAGAAGGGCTCTGCTCTTTCCTAGCTGGATGACTTTGAACAAATCCCTCATTCTGGCTCTGTCCCTCTTTTGCTCAGATGATTCTTGAGGTTCCTTTTGGATCTAAATGCTGTGATCCTAAGGGTCCTGGAGACATTCTCTCCTTTTGCCTTTGGATTCAGGTTCATCACATGATTGCCAATTCCTTGAGAAGGGTGCAGGGGGTTGGATTTTCTCTAAAGATAGTGCCAGTTGGGTTCTAGAGTTTTTTTCTTCCCCTCTCTCTCCATTCCCCCCTCTCCATCCTATCCCTGGTTGTTGGAAGTGTACTTGGCGGCCTTAAGGCACTGTAGCCATTATTTCCAACCAGGTGAATTGATCCCACCCCCCAAAGAAGGAGACCCATCAGCCCCCAAAGCCACAAATGATCTGGTCCTTCGAAGAGCAAGGCATCAACAGCAGATATCTGGTGAGCCCTCAGAGAAGCGGCCCTCACGCACTGGGGGCAAGGTCATCAAGTCAGCCTCAGCTACTGCTCTGTCCGTCATGATCCCCACAGGTAATTGCAGGGGCTGGATGCTAGGGTGGGTAGCTCCTGGCCTTGGAGGCACAAGGACAGAAGCATGGCAGGACAAACTGCCCTCACGATGTTGATCACTGGCTGACCACCCACAATTCCCATGTCCACAGTAGATCAGCATGGCAGCTCTCCCCTGGCCAGTCCTATGTCCCCTCGATCACTCTCTTCCAACCCATCATCGAGGGACTCGTCTCCTAGCCGTGACTACTCCCCTGCGGTGAGCGCTCTCCGTTCCCCCATCACCATCCAGCGCTCGGGCAAGAAGTATGGTTTCACCCTCAGGGCTATCCGTGTCTACATGGGTGACTCAGATGTGTATAGTGTCCACCACATTGTGTGGGTGAGTGTCCGGTCTCCTAGGGCAGGGAGCTAGGGGGTTGTGGTCACTCGGGGAGGAGATGATAGTTCCCAGAATGCCCCTTTCCTTGTAGCTCATCCAGCCCACCTTGCAGCTACTGCTAATTTGGTATAGGGAGAAAGGGCAAAATGTGAGAGAAAGGATTAGAATTAGGCTGTACCACCTACTTGGGCCAGTCACTATTGCCCTGAATATTGTTTTCTCATCAGTAAAATGAGATTCATACTTCCTGTGCCCCAGGCTTCTTATGGCTTTTATCATAAGGTCATAGGTGGCATAGGAGGGACTTGAGGAATCATGGATCCAATCCCTCATTTTGCAAATGAGGAAGCTGCCTAATGGCTTGCTTAGGGTCACCCAAATGGTAAATAGATGCATGGCTAGCTAGGACTGACCTGGAGCTCAGATTATAAAATGTTCATTGTACTACACCAGGAAAATGCTCGTTGCACCTCAGAGGGCTCAGAAATAAAAGTTGTTGTGTCTGCTACTGTGGGACTCAGGCTGTGGCTTCTGGCTGCCTCCCAACAGGGACAGCCAGTAGGTCACCTGTCCCACTGAGGGAGAAAGGAGGAGGTTCCTATAACATTTGTTGTCCCCTGCCCCTGACAGCATGTGGAAGAAGGAGGACCTGCCCAGGAGGCTGGACTCTGTGCAGGAGACCTCATCACCCATGTCAATGGGGAGCCTGTGCATGGGATGGTGCACCCAGAGGTGGTGGAGCTGATTCTCAAGGTCAGGAACTGGGAAGGAGGAAAGAAGGGTATTGAGGGGCTGGGCAACCCCATGTAGACAAAGAGATAAGGGTTGGGCTGGTGGGGTCCCAAGGAAAAGTGCCCTACAGAAGGAGGAGTGCACTGAATAAGGGAGGAGACTCCGAAGGACGGTCCCTGGAGCAGAACAGGTTCCAGAGGACCTCCAGTTGTGGCCTTTTTGCCCTGACATCTGTAGAGTGGGAACAAAGTGGCCGTGACCACCACGCCTTTTGAGAACACGTCCATCCGCATTGGGCCTGCCCGGCGCAGCAGCTATAAGGCCAAGATGGCCAGGAGGAACAAGAGGCCAGCAGCTAAGGAGGGTCAAGAGAGGTAGGGACTCCCCAGACTTCCTGGGGAGTTGGAGCAGCTCAGGAGGGGGGAAGAGCCTGGGACAGATGGTGCTCTGACTTTTGTCGTCTCTGTGAGACCCTGCAGAAGCCTCAGCTTCCCTTCCCATAAAACGAGCACGGATGCTCTTTTTTGCTGTGGGTGTGGGAGTAGGGGGAGCTCCGGGCCACAAGACCAGGCCTGGCCTTTCACCACCCTTCTTTCCGGCCCTTAGCAGGAAGCGCAGCTCTCTGTTCCGCAAGATCACCAAGCAGTCCAACCTCCTTCACACAAGCCGCTCCCTCTCATCTCTTAATCGATCCCTCTCCTCCAGTGACAGTCTCCCTGGGTCCCCGACCCACGGCCTGCCTGCCCGCTCCCCCACACACAGTTACCGCTCCACGCCGGATTCGGCCTACCTAGGTACGCTTCCCGGTGACTGGGGAGGCCTAGAGATGGGGGCATCCAGAATCCTGTGCTCTGACTCAACCAGCCTCCTCTCCACAATTTCTTTCCCCTCCTACAGGTGCCTCTTCTCAAAGCAGCTCCCCAGCATCCAGCACCCCCAACTCCCCAGCCTCTTCCTCTCACCACATCCGGCCTAGCACCCTTCACGGCCTGTCCCCAAAGCTGCACCGGCAGTACCGCTCAGCCCGTTGCAAGTCTGCTGGCAACATCCCCCTGTCCCCGCTGGCACACACGCCCTCCCCCACGCAGTCTTCTCCCCCCCCGCTGCCCGGCCACACGGTGGGCAGCTCCCACACCACCCAAAGCTTCCCTGCCAAGTTACACTCATCCCCACCTGTGGTGCGCCCACGCCCTAAGAGTGCTGAGCCCCCCCGGTCCCCACTTCTGAAAAGGGTCCAATCTGCTGAGAAGCTGGGCTGCCCACTGGGTACTGACAAAAAGGGGGCCCTGCGTAAACACAGTCTGGAGGTGGGGCACCCTGACTTCCGCAAGGACTTCCATGGAGAGCTGGCATTGCACAGCCTTGCTGAGGCTGAGGGCGAGACAGGCCCCGCCTCTACTGCTGCTGACGGGCCTGGGGCCCAGCGCCCCCCACCTATGAGGCGACTGGGCCGCCAAGAGTCACCCCTGAGTCTGGGTGGGGGAGACCCTCTTCTTGCCGGTCCACGGGGGGGTGATGGCCCCAAGGAAGAGAAGTCAGCTGCTGGTCCCGGGCCTCCCGGTCCAGGCAAAATCCCAGAAGCTGAAGGATCCTCCCGCAAAGAAAGGGAAGTGGGCAGCAGTCGGGGGGAGCCCCCATGGTCAGGGGGCTGCGTCCCTCCTGGCTGCCCACCCCGGGCACCACCCCCAGGCAGGACTCTGGACCGAGAAGGGGCAGGCACGAGGCACCAGGGGGTGCAGACAGAGGATTCAGGCGGGGCGGCCCGGGCCTTGGCCAAGGCAGCCCTGAGCCCAGTGCAAGAGTATGAGGTGGGCAGACGCAGCAGTGCCAGTGAGGCGGCCACATCCCCCCGGGGAGGCCCAGGCAATGACCTGCCCCCCGTACCCATTGTTGTGGAGCCCAAGTCTGAGGTCAGTAGGCCTCCCCCTGAGGCCCCTGGGGGGAGGGTGGCCAAGGAGCGTTGGGTCCTAGAGGTGGTGGAAGAAAGATCCACGCTGAGCTTGCCCCGAACTAAACCCACGTCTCCCAAACTCTCTCCGGAGCCCACGAGCTCTGCCCCTGTACCACCCCCACCTTCTGCTAGGAATGGGCCTGGCTCTGAGCCGGGTCATCCACAGGTCCCCACCGCCCTCCCTATCCCAGTTCTCCCCGGCCCAAAGAGTGAATCGGGGCTGCCTGTGCCTGGCCCAGGCCTGGCCAAGAAGGGATCAGCGAACTGAGGGTGGGCCCAGACACTGCCCCACCTCCGGACCTGTGTAAATAGGACTGGAGGGCAGCACCAGACTGTACAGTGGGTTGTATACATATGTACACATATAAATAAAGTGCGTGTTACGCATCCTGGGCTCCAGGCTCTCTAGACCTGCCACAGGTGGCAGTGGTGATAATCTGAGCTAGTGGGTTTTAACTGGAAGGTGGCGAGGGAAGGAAGTGCTCGCATAACAACCCAGCCAGATACCACACAGCAGCTGGTACCCCAGAAGGGCACTGGGGCAGAGACGCCTTCATTCACGGGAGACAAAATTCAGTCAGAACTGTAACACAGTCAGCCAGAGACCCTGACCCAGCCAGGAAAGCTGCCTGGCAGAGAGAGGTATCTCGGAGTTCTGCTGTAACTTAGAGCTATATATAGAAAAAGCTTCAAAGGGTGGGGGTGCCCCAGAGCAGCAGATTAGAGACTTAATACCTCAGATAAAACGGGCTGCTGAGAAGAGATTGCTAAGCTATCCTAAGTGAGGGACTCTGCAGTTGGGGGGAGGGAGAGCACTGGGGACCGGGGGGCAGAGGAAGCATTGAGTACATTGAGTCCTGCAGGACTTTACAGATGTCACGTGTGTGTAGACACATACACACTTTATACATGTATATATACACCCATCACAACTCTGGGAGGCAGGTGCTATTATGTTAAATGGAGACAGGCAGGACTGAAGTGAGTTGCCCAGGCTCACAGGTGGTATATGCCAGTGTCTTGGGCCCAATTTGAACTCAGGACTTCCTAACTGCAGACTCGAGTTCTATCCACTGTGCCATCAAGCCGACTCAATGGAAAGAGAAACAAATGGTATTTGTCATGGCTGTATACTTCAGACCTCCTGGCCAGAAGATGGATGTTGGAAAACGGATGAGAGATGTGGCAAGTAAGCATGCTATGGGAGTGATGGAAGACGGCTTACAGCATCTGCCAGAGGCAAAAGAAGCTAGCACACTTGCCTCCACAGAGAGGTTGAGAAAAAGGCAGCTCCTGTTCTGGACTGAAGCAACGTAGAACAGCAGCTTTGGGAGAGGGTTATCCTCCTTTGAGATGGCCACAGATAGTGGACAACAGAGCAGAGAGTTTAAGGAATAGGCTTCCGTGCCCTGAGATTCTACGGGAGAGTTGTCCCACAAGGAATGGGAAGTTCCGATAATACAATGCAGATGAGCAAGAGAAGGATGACCTGCCGAGGAGAATGTGGTTATGTGGTTTTTTTTTAATTGAGAGACTGAAGCAGGCTCAGGTAACTAAAAAGAAATGCAAAACTGTGGCCCAGAATAGTTAAAAAGAGGAGCATTGAAGGCTGGGGCTAAAGGCTCAGAACCACAAAAACCTCTAAGCTGAGCTGGGAAATAAGAATCCCAGAGTTGGAAGGGGCCTTGGAGATCTGGCCCAACTCATACCTGAACAAGATAACCTCTACTACATAATCACTGTATTCCCAGGCAGCTATTCTACTTTTGGACTAAGACTGTTAGGAGACTGTTTAAATTTTTTTTTTGGCATTATCCATTTTGACTAGTTTTGCCATCTGGGGTCAAGCTGAATTCGTGCAATACTTTAAGATAGCCCATCAGACACTTAAGGATGGTGGTCATGTATTCCTGAAATACTGCTTTTCATCCACCTTTTAAAAACTTAGCTGAATTTTAATGATCACCTTTGTCTGAAAATATTTTTTTCTTACTAACAAGGGAGAAAAAGCAGTTCAGCAAAACCAAAGGAAACACTGCATCTGAAAGTCAAGGTAGCATTTCATACCCAGGGTTCCCTACCTCTTCAAAGAAGAGAGAAGCTCAGAGGCTGAGCATAGTCATTATCATGAAGTGTTTTGTCCTTAAGGACACTTATGTTGCTGTAACCATTCTGCATACTTTGTCCCTGGCACTATTTGCTTCAATCTTCATTAGTCCATCTAAACCTTTCCATGCTTATCTGCATTTATATTTGTCATTTCTTACAGAGCAATACTATTCCATCACTTTTTATTCATTCTTGAATTAATGGGTGTCTTATTTTGTCTCCAGATCTTTGCTACCACAAAAGTGCTATTAGGTATATTTTGTTTTATGCTTGAACTTTGTTTTTCACTTCCTTGAAGGTAGGTATCTAATAGAGTAGGATCTCTGACAAAAGAATATGGTGGCACACTCCACTGCCCCATAATTCCAGAGAGATTGACAGCTCTACCAATTGTGTGCCTTTTTACAACCCCTCTGACTAAAATTCCATTCCCAATTTCCTGAGGTTAAGCTTGACTTGTTTTGACTTGTGTTTTGTATCGGTGATTTAGAATAATTTTCATATATTTACTAATAATAGCTAACATTTATATAGAGCTTACTAGGTGGCCGGTACTGCGCTAATCACTTTACAGATAAATCATTTGATCTTAACAATGCTGGTAGGTAGGTGTAGGTATGTTTACTATTTTGATACTTTTGCATTTCTTTTTTGAGAACTATTTGGTCTTATTTGATAATTTATTGATCTCCCCTCCTAAATTTTTTTTTAAATAAGCCTTGACAAATTTTTTTAATGGCATAATTTCAAGTATCTCCCTTCTCTCATCGAGTCATGTTTTAAAAACAAGTATTTTTTAAAGACAAAAAAGGGGAAAAAAGCAAAATACGTCCCAAAGTCTGAAAAGTATGTGCAATGTGCCACTCTCATAGACCTACATCTGTAAAGGGTTGTGGTAGGAGTTTGTTCTATTCTTTGGAGCCATGCTTCTTCCTAGTTTTGCAACATTTTTTTTAATGGTTCCATCTACATTGCTGTCATTGTATATATCGTTTCCTTGGCTTTAAAACTTCTCTTCTCTCCCTTTACTCTCAAAACTTAATAATCTTGTAATCTTAAGTATTGACCTCACCATTTCAATTGAAATTGCTCTCTCTTGAGGTTAGCAATGATCTCCTTCCTAATTGCCAAATCTAATAGCCTTTTCTCAGTCCTCATCCTCCTCGACATTATTGACCACCACCTATGTTTTGGTGACACTACTCTCTCCTGGGTCTCCTCCTATCTGTCTGACTGCTCCTCGGTTTCCTTTGTTGGATCAGCAAACACGTACTGCCTCCAAAATGTAGGTGTACCGTACCACAAGGCTATGTCTGTGCCCTCCTCTCTCTACCCTCGCTTGGTGGCCTAATCAGCTTCCATGGATTCAATGATCATCCTTATTTCAACAACTGCAGCCCTTAGCTCCAGTCCCACTTTACATTGCTGGAATTTCCTCTTGAATGTCCCATCAATAGGAACAAAGAAACCCATTAACTATTCCTCAAAACCCAACCACCATGTCTAGAATGCTCTCCTAACTCACCTCTGCCTCTTGGAAATTCTGGCTCTCTAATTCTCAACTCAGGTAGTAACTAGTACTTTCCTGATACCTGATTCCACCACACCACTACCTCCAATGGTTAGTGCTTCTTCCCTACCTCCCCTTTGTATTTACTTCATACATACTATATAAATATATATATGTATGCATTACAAATTTACATATATTTACTTTACTGTATATGTATTAGTCACCTGTAAACTACCTCCCCCCAGGATGGAAGCTCCTTGAGGGCAGGGATTATTGGGTTTTGTGTTTGTATCCTTGGCATCTACCACAGTGCTCTACACATAAATGCTTAATAAATGTTTATTGAATTAAATGAAATGAAACATCCCCAGTTCCTTCATCTGGTCCTAGCATGGCACGGTCTCCACTCCTCCATCTTGTTTTATCCCTCTTGGAATGGTTATCTTGTGTCTCAAGCATCCTCCAAGCAGCTTTCTATACCATTGTTTTGAATATATCATGGTCCCTGTCCATGTCCTTTCTGTACTAAGTATCTCCAGTTCATTCAATTCACCCGCAAATGGTTTTACCATCTGGTTAATCTTTTCTAGCTGCTGCCTTAACCTGTGGATGCTCATCTACCCAAAAAGAATGTAAACTTTGATCCCTGAAACCTCACAAATTAGTTTGGGGTTTGCAGGCTAAATTTCTAAGAAGGATCATGCCTTAGACCCTAATCACTGTAGCTCTCATTGATTGGCCAACAATAGGTCTCAGAACAAGTCCCACTGGGTCATTGTTTGGGCCCTGATTGGCTTAGTGAGAATGTAAATATCAATTGGTGGTTTTGGCCAGAAATTTTGAGGGTTTTCCCTAAAATTGGCCATCCTCCGACTCATTTCTTACCTAGTCAATCATTGGTTGGGCATTACCTTGGTTAAATTGAGACCCATTGAAGAGTTTAACCTAAAAAGCCAAAGATCTCCCACTGCATCCGGCACCATTTCCAGTTAGCTGGATCTACATCTAGCCACTGGACCCAGACGCCTCTGGAGGAGAGAGTGAAGCTGATGACTTTGCACACTATCCTCCCTCGCTTCAATGCAAATCACTTGAATGTTGTGACGTCACCTCCCTGATGTCATGGTCCTTTTTGAGAACAAAGAACAATTATTTCCTTTTCTGGATATTCTCATTGAATTTGACATAACCCATGGCTCTCATCAGCCCCCTAAATCAAAATGTAACATTCAGAATGGTAAACAATGTTTCAGGTGGGAAACAATGTTCCAGGTAGGAAACATATATAAAATTCCTGGCCTGTTCAGGGCAAAGTACAGCAGAGCTGTCACCTTCCTAGCCCTGGAGACACTTCCTCTGGCTACTTGTATGACTTTTTTTTGGAGAAGTCATTTAGATCTGTTTCCTCATAAAAAATTAAGGGAACGGGGCTCAATTTTCTTCCAGGTCTAAATGATTTTTTTCATTTAAAAAAATACTTCATTGAAAACAAAGCATTAAATGGCAATATAACCAACTAAACTTGCCTGGAAACGATTTAAATTTCAACATGTGATACTTTTTCATTCCACAGTCCCATCAAAATTCTTTGTCCGTAGCCATTTGCTTTTTCGCAAATATTAATAGTATATACTTGGTCTTTTTGTTTCTCTCTTTTTTTTTTCCCCCATTCATTTCATGAGGTCTTCCCGGATTTCTATTTCTGATTTTTGCCAATTAGTTGTATTATGTATTCCCTATTAGGCAGCTAGGTGGCGCAGCACTCATCTTCTGGCCTCAGACACTTGCTAGTTGTGTGACCCTGGGCAAGTCACTTAATTCCAATTTCCTCATCTGCAAATTGAGCTGGAGAAGGAAATGACAAAACATTTCAGAGTCTCTGCCAAGAAAACCCTCAATGGGGTCACGAAAGTATTGGGCAAGACTGAAGAATAGCTGAACAAAATTCCCATTGTTGTTGGGAGTACCATCCAACCATCTTCACCTCCTCCTTGACTCCTCACTCTCTCTCATCCAGTCTTTATCTTCCTAACATCTAACAAGTTCTCTCTTCTCTCCTCTGACACAGCCACCATTTGATTCAAGCCCTCATCCAAAAATGCTTGGATGACTGAAGGTTGTCTGCCTCAAACCTCTCTCCACGCCACTCCATCCCCCATTCATCTGTCAAATGCATCTCAGATTGCCAGTCTGACCATACTGATGAGGAGTAAACTGAGGTTCTAAACAGAGATGGGTCAGTTCTTTTTCTCTCTCTCCTTTCTTCCCCAAAGTAACCAAGGGCGGGGTTCGGCAGCAAAGGAATTTGCTACTTAATGCTGTATGGAAACAAAGTCTTTATTGATAGTAAAGGGATAGACAGGCATTTGGCCTTCAGGAAGACCCAAAATGCCTGAAAAGGGGGACGTCAGTTGACGGGCATTTGGCTGGTATATGCCAAATGCAAAGATTTCATTTTTCAGCCTTCATTATATACATACATGATGACTAGAGTCATCAAAACAATGTTTGCACAGAGATGCTATCAAGAGGTTCCAGAGATATTTGTTAATAATACAAGAATTCTCTGTTGTTGTAAATAAGACAAAAATTCTCTATTATCTCCTTCAGTCTCTCTCAAAAAAAGGAATTTCCTGTTGGTATTTTTGATCTTAAGCTTTCTCCTTTCCAAATCTCATCAATATCACTCTCCCTCCTGATGCAGTGATATTAGCTGCTTTATTTTGATTCACATACAGGACACTGAAGGATCTGAAAGTTTTCACTGGTTAGTCCTCAGACCAGGAACTCTTCTCCTTATCTTGGCTGCCCTGGCTCCAAGTTTCAGTAAAAGTCTTACTTCTGCAAAGACTTTTCCCTCTTTCCCCAGTCTCTGTGCCTTTCTTTTGAGATTATCTCCAATTTACCCATCACTTTTACTTCATAGTTGATCATTTTTTTATTCCATTGTGAGCTCCTTGTGAATAGAGACTGGATTTTGTCTTTATATCTTGAGTATTTAACTTGGGATATAGCAGACACTTAAGAAATGTTATTGAACCAATAAATTATTCTCTAGGCATTCCTCTTAGGTCATACACTTACAAAATTGACTCATTTTAAACCCACATATCAAACTCTACATCTCTATCAAAATTAATATCCTTATTAAATTTAGACCCATGTTAACCTGTCATTTTTTTTCAATCCTTAATCTGTCCTCTTGTGTGTTAGTTATTCCACTTGGCTTTATGTCATGCACCACTTTGATATATATGCCATTTTATTTTTGATATCATCTAAATCATTGAAGAAAAATGAAGTCCAAACACTGATCCCTGGGGCATTCCGCTGGAGATCCTCCGAGATGAAACTGAATCATGGTTACCCTCTACAGTTCCTTCTACATCTCAGGATTTAAGTTGTACAGCACTCCAAGATCTAGAAAATCTACATAAAAATTTTTGGCCTGCCCTTCACATCAGAAAAGTCTGGATTTTTTCCTTTTTTATGGAGTGTTTTTAGTACCTTGTAAAATTTTGGTTAAGTTTTTGCATAGACTCTGTGTCATCTACTGGCCTTATGTGTCATTTTTGGCTTCTGCAAAACTCTAAAATTCTCATTTAATTTCTTATGCCAACCTGTGATAAATCTAAATTATGATGGACAAAGTAGCAATGTGGAAAGAATAACTGTACCTTTTCTGTTTAATCCCTCAGTTAGTTGCAGGGGAACTTCTCTAGTTGGGATTGCACTTCATACTCTTTGAGGTCCTTTCTCATTTGTAGATTGAGATTATCACTCTAAATGTCCATTTCCTGTCTCACAGTCTGGGCAAATGTTGGTAAGGACAGAATTTTGCAGGCATTCCAGAACCACTTTGTGTTACCATGATAATGTGCAGAGACCTTTCAGAGTAGAGCCATTGTCTGAACATGGAACATTGTCTTAAATGGAAGATGCTGCCCAGGAAGAGGAAACTGGGGATTGGTATATGGTATTGAAGAGTGACCCTTTTCATAGGTCTTCCTTTATAACAATTCCTCTCACCATCTGGGAGAGCAAATCTACTCATTCCCCTTCTGCAAGTTTTTTGGTTAGAGCAAATTCCTAGGAAACTGAGTAGGGGGATCTTTTGGGGATATCTGTCTTTGGGGAATGGAGCATTATCTTCAGCATCCTATTGTATTCAGATCATTTTCATGAAGATTTTATAGTGATGAGAGATATATGGGTCAGTCATTGCTGGTGTTCCTCCAAATCACCATCTTAAGAAAAAATTCCATCAGTTGTTTCTCTGTCCCTTCTTCCCTCCTCACCCCAATTCTTAGTATCTCCCTGAATCTGGGAGAAGCCCATATTTTCATTTATTTCTCCTCTGCAATTCACTACTTTATAATTCAATACTACTTAGAATTTTCCACATCCTCATCCATGTTTTATAAATGAATTTGTGCTCTAGATCTGAGTTATCCTTCGGGTTTGTGAACGGAGGCATTTCCTGGGCTCTTTGGATCTCTTTGTTGTGATAATTAAGCTGTACAGGTTGAATTTCTGCAAGAAATGGTACAAGTCTATTGGGTATTGATAATGATTCAATTGTCATTTTAAATTTTTTTGGTGACTTCAATTCAGTAAGTATCAAGTTCAGGCAACTTGCTTGGTGCTTGGAATAGAAAGACAAAAATGAATTCTATTTTCTACTGGGGAAAACATATTTGGATCAGGTAGGTGGTGCAGTAGATAGAGTGCCAGGCCTAGGAGGAAGACATTTTCCTAAATTCAAGTCTGGCTACAGATACTTAACTAGTTGTGTGACCCCTGAAAAGTCACTTTGCCCATTTGCCTCAGTTTCCTCATCTGTAAAACGATTTAGAGAAGGACATAGCAAATCACTCATGTATTTTTGCCAAAAAAAACCCAAAAAACAAACAAACAAAAAAAAAACCCTAATGGGATTACAAAGAGTTGGGTATGGCTGAAATGACTGAACAACTACATTAATGATACATACAAGGCAATTTGGGGAAGAAGAGTAGAATCTAGTATAGGAGGTAGTACTGAGGGGGAGACTTGCAGGAAGTTAGCTGGAGAAGAGGGAGAGCTTGTTCAAAGGCTCACAGGTGGGAGATTAGAATGGGGGACGGTGTGCATGAGGAGTAGCAGGAAGACCGGTTTGGTTGGCATGTAGTGTGATAAAGAAAATAATGTGAAGTCAGTCTAAAAAGATCTATTTGAACCAGAATTCCTTCAGAATTAGAATGCCAAGCAGAGACTTTACCACAGAGTAATATGCACAGGAACTTCTTGAGCTGGGGAGAGACATGATCAAATTTAGGTCTCGATGATCTATCCCTCACAAGGACTATTGGGTCAGACCTCTGCTACATCTCCCCTTAGGCTTCTGGGAATAACTTAGAGAGCTTAGAGAGGGGGAAGGGAGAAGTAGGTCCTAATACTAGGTCCCATCTAGTATGTCTCTGGATCCAATATCAATTATCCTCTAATATCTCTTCCAATATCAGCTGAACATTTCACCAACGGATATTTACTAAGAAGACATAACTACAACAGTAATAACATTTATACAGTTCCTGCCATATGCTAGGTAGTGTGCTAAGAACTTCACAAGTATCTTATTTAAATCTCACATAAAATCTGGAAGGCAAATGCTGCTATAATCCCCATTTTAGAGATGAGAAAACTGGAGATAACGTAAGAACTTAAAAAAATTTCCCAACTGTTCTTTGAGGAAATTAGATTCAGAATTGAGGTGATGGTTACAAATTTTCACCATGTCAAGTTCATTTCTGGCTATGTCATAACCAATGGCTAAATTTCTCCATTGCTGCAGGAGTGATGTCCCAGTCAATTGATTCATGGCCTGGGTCAAGCACATTGTTCTTTAGGATTGACTTCTCATCAGACTTGGCTACTGTGGCTACTAAAAGATTCTGCTGTGGACTCTAGTTGCTGGACTTCCAAATGTTCTCTCAACCTTTAAAAATTCACAGGAGCTTGGTCTATTATGCTTACAGTTATTCAGCTAAGACCAAGACATAGGAAACACAGCAGAATAGAAGCAGTACCATGTGTTCATGGCCACATGGTTGCCGCATGGAGATTACAGAATAGGCTGCTGAAGTTACATCTCTCCCTATCCAGCTTATAGCATTTTTTTCTTCTCATTAGAAAACTTATCAGGAAAAGGAAAGATCTTTTTAGTACTTTGAGTCTTTTGCATGTACACTCAATTCTGGCTTAGCAGCTAGTTTAAAAAGGTTTTCCATCATTACTCAATAAAATCAACAAGAAATTGTTAGAGTACTGTTTGGCCAGTACTCCCCAATTACGTATCTTCTTGTTGAGTAGATTCCATTTGTTAAATATGTTCATAAAACGTCTTTTGTGAAATGTTTTGTTTACATGTCTCATTTTATTTTTTGAATCTATTTAAATGTATCACTTTGTTCCAACCCCAATCCTGAACTGCCACCAGACTACTCTGAAACAGGTCCTTGGAAAGCAAATAGTCTATCATGAGACCCTTCCTCAGTAAGTCAATAAACATTTATTAAGCACCTGTTATGTCCAGGCACTGTGTTAAATACTGGGGATATAGAAAAAAGGCAAAAACAAAACAAAACAAAACAAAAAAACCCCCAAACCCTCAATAACCCTAGTGTCTGCTCTCAAGGGGCCTGCAGGCTAACAGGGGATACAAGCTGTTCAGATAAACTATATATAGGATAAGTTAAGATCAATCAACAGAGGAAAGACACTAGATTTAGGGGGGACCTGTAGCAGGCAGAATTTTAACTGGAACTTATAAACTATAGTTGCCAAGAATGTTGGTGGGGGGCTAGAGGCGCAGAGATGAGGAAGCAGAGAATTCCGGGCTTGTGTGACAGCCTTGGAGTCAAGCGATGAGGCGTCTTGATGGAGGAATGGTAACAAGGCCAGAGACATTAAGTTATCCACAGAAGAAAGGGTAAGAAAACTGGAAAGGTTGGGAGGGTCAGATTATCAAGGGTTCAACAGAGGCTTTTGTATTTGCTGCTGGAGGTTTTTTGTTGTTGTTGTTGTTGTTTTTTTGGGGGGGTGTTGGGCCTTCCAATTCAGCAGAACTCACTCAAGCTTGAGCTTGTACCTTTTAAGAATCCAAGGTCACGGGGCAGCTAGGTGTCACAGTGGATAGAGCACCAGCATGGAAATCAGGAGGACCTGAGTTCAAATGTTACCTCAGACACTTGACACTTCCTAGCTGTGTGGCCCTGGGCAAGCCATTTAATACCAATTGCCTCAGTCAAAAAAAAAAAAAAAAAATCCAAGGTCATCTCCATGCTCTGTTAAGGCAGGTAGAGGACCAATAGCTACATAAGATAGAGAAGGAGATAGAGGAGGCAATCTAAGAAGATGACCTAAAGGAAGCAGTATTTGAGTGGGCTTTTAAAAAGGGGGGTACAATAGGATCAGGGATGAAACAAGGTTGCCCACTATCACCATTACTATTCAATATTGTATTAGAAATGCTACCTTTAGCAACAAGAGAAGAAAAAGAAACTAAAGGAATTAGAGTAGGTATTGAGGAAACCAAATGATTACTCTTTGCAGATGATATGATGGTACACTTAGAGAATCCTAGGGATTCAACTTTAAAAACTACTCAAAGTAACAACTTTAGCAAAGTTGCAGGATACAAAATAAACCCACATAAGTCACCACCATTTCTGTGTGTTACCAACAAAGTCTAGCAGCAAGAGATACAAAGCGAAATTCCACTCAAAATAACAGGATAATATACAATATTTGGGAGTCTACCTGCCAAGATAAAGAGGTGATTGTGGTGATTAGTGCCTTAGCAGATAGGACACTGGTCCTGGAGTCAAGAGAATGAGTTTGAATCCAGCCTCTGACACTATTTGTCAGTATAATCATGATCACATCAAAAAAAAAAAAAAAAAAAAAAAAGCTTGGGAATTCCCTAAGGGAAGAGGTGGACAAGGAGAGCGATTAAGGCACAAGAAAAGAGACTGAAGAGCACAAGAAGTGCTTTTAGGGGAAGGAGGACAGAACACATACATCAGGGAGACTCCCAGTTATTCTATTCTCCCCTAGGAGCAGGGGTGGGTACACTATCCTCTGAGGCATTGGGCCAGGTTCTTCCTGCCCTCTGCCCTCAATGTCCCCTATGTTGGGGCCTCAGTGGTGGGCAAGGTCCAAATTTCCTCACCAGGGGCCAGAAGGCTTTCCACAGGGTGGGCATCTGGGAGCAGAGGGTACCCCCACCACGATACTCCTCTGCATGGTTGCGGTTGAGGTCCCCTATGCAGGTCCAGGTGCTGTTGAGTGCCACACACCACTTGGCATGGTCATGGGTGGCATTGAAGGGTGGCACAGTGGAGTCAGGGAAGGCCAGCTCTAGCACATTTAACACATGGAAGGGGTCCGAACAGCTGGAGGGTAGCACTTCAGTTGTCCTGGGCCAGAACTGGACAAACAGGTCACTGCGCAGAGCCGAGGTCAGCCAGCCCGAGTACAGGTCTGTGGGAGACAACACCCAGTTAAGGACTGAGAGACTAGAGGTCCTAGTCTCAGCCCTAACCCAAGCTGGCCCAAACACTGAAGATCTCATGGCCCCGGGGATGGGGGTGGGAATGTCTTCTCTGCCCCACTTGGGTCTCACCATCTTGGAAGTCATTAAACTTGGCAAAGCTCCGGAAGACAGCCCCAGCTCTTGAGGTGAGGGTTACACTTCGATTCCAGGGGCCCTGGTCCACGTGATGGCCTTGGGCAGCAAGTTTTAGCTCTGGCAGGTCTTGGGCAAAGGTTCCTTCCAGCCTGTAGTCATACACCTGGGGATAGGTGTAGGTCAGCTGTTTGCCTGAAGGAGGACACCCAAAGGGTAGAAAAGGGAAAAAAACATGGGTCGGCTGCCCACCCCTCCTCCCAGAGATCAGTCTCTTTCAAGTCTACAGGCACTTCCTCCCCAGAGGTGCTCCCAGCACTCACCAATCTCTCGGAACTGGTTATAAGAGAAGGTGACACAGAGAAGCGTCTGTCCAAAGGCCTGGGCACTTGGGCCAGCCGTAGGATGAATTAGCATGTGGTGGGAAGTGAGGTACACTGTGAATCAGCCAGATGCCACCATCCCTGTTCAGAAGAAGCACGCCTAAAAGGGAGAGGGGAATGCTCAGACAAGGAAAGAGGGAGAGGCCGGAGTTCCTGAGGTCCCAGAAGCTGATGGGAGAGATGACAGGGACTCATCAGCCCAGCCCTGACGTTGACAGGAAGGACAGGGGAGCCCAGCTGGGACACGCTGAGGAGAGGTATGGGTCACAGTGAGAAGGTTAGTCTAGACCCAGGAACACAGGGAAAAGAATGGGTCATTTAAGGACGGAAAATAGAGACAAAGGTAAATATAGAAGACGAATCTCACCCTTGGTGTGTCCTCTGTTGATGGTCTCAGGGACTCCATACCTTGAGGGTGGCTGATCATTGTATAGTAGGTAAGCCAGCTAAAAGGAAGTTTTGGGTAAAATGTGAACTGGGTTAGTTTTATGTTCTCCCTCAAGTGCCTGGCCCAGGCCCTCACCTCACTCAAGTTGCCTCGGTAGAGCTGATTCATGGTCCGCCCCACTGCTCCCTGGGGGCTGTCGATGGCTGTGGCACCCTCTTGCCAGCTCCCCTTGTTCCCATCTAGGTACATGTAGTTGAGTCCTTTCAAAGAATTGTGCACAGCAGGTAGCTTGTAGGTCACGAACCTGGGGAGGAGAGAGAGGGTAGGAGGAGGGAAGGGAGCAGGGGCAGCCAGGGGTGCAGTGGATAAAATGCTGATCCTGAAGTTAGGAAGTTCTGACTTCAAATATGGCCCAAACTGTGTGAGCCTGGGCAAGTCGCTTAACCCCAACTGCCTCAAAAAGGAAAAAAAGGAAGGGAGCAGGGCAGCCCATGAACAAGTGAGAGGACCGCTCTGTTTCCAAGATGGTCAAGTACTGGGTAATTTAAAAGGGGCTTTGGAGATCATCTAATCTAAATATCTTATTCTTCATCTAGGGAAATTCGAAGGGAAGAAACTCGTGATGATAGAAGCAAGATTCAAATTCAGGTTCAAGTCCAGAACTCATCCCGGAACACAGATAAAGAGCTAAGAGTACCTATCCTAAGAGAAGGACCCCTTCAAGCACCCCATGCTAACCCTCCTATTCACCATCATGTCAGAGAGGCCAAAAAGAAAGAGAAACAGAAAAGACAGAAAGATAGTGACTGGTCAGAGTTAAATGGAGCAGTGTGTGTGTGTGTGTGTGTGTGTGTGTGTGTGTGTGTGTGTGTGTGTGTGTGTGTGTGACTGGAATTGTGGGGAAGCACAGCTATTTTGCAGGATCACAGATTTCAAACTGACAAGGACTTTGGTGATCATGTATTCAATCTGAGGCCCATAGCTCAGAAGGGTCTTGCCCAACATCACAAAAGTAATATTCAGACTCCCGTTCCCTTGACTCCAGCTCCGCTGGCCGTTCTCGCTAGATAAAGCCTTCTGGGGGGAAGGGGTCCCTCTCACTCACCAGTCCACAGGCTGGCCGGCGTCCCCATAGCAGGAGATGGCAGCGGCGGCCGGAAGGAGCCCCGCCAGGAGCAGGAGGGTCGTCATGAGGTGGGGTCTGTCAGCAGAGGACGCGGGTACGGGCGCTGGAGGTGGGGCTCCCCACGGTGTGTCGATTCTGGCAGCTCCGAGCGCGTGGGCAGAGGGGCGTCTATGAGGCAGTCCCGAGAGGCTCAGCAGTGCGCCCGCTGGAAGCGGGGGAGCCCCCCGGGACCGAGAACCCGCGGACGCCCGGCTGATCACGAGACTTGGCCCCTGAGATTTTTTTCCCCACCAACTCTCACTTCCCTAAATCACACCAGCTGCTCGCAGTCACTGGAGTTGAAAGTCTCCGCCCCACAGGGGAAAAAGAAAGTCTCCAATCCTACGGCAGGCCCCGGGACCCCAGTTCTCCCGACCCGGGGCCCTCAAACCGGTTGAGGCAGCAAGGCGCGAAGTTTCATCTTTCCGGGGACAGCACCCAACCCCCAATTCCCGCCCCCATCTACTGGTCCGCCCACTGGATGCCGGGCCAGACTCCGCCCCCAACTCCCGAGACCGCGGTCAGACAACCCCCCTCCTCCTCCTCATCTCCCGGCACTTCTGTTTTCCAGTCGGCAAAATAAGGTTGGCTACCCTTCTCCGCCGCCCACCTGCAGGACCTGCGGCAAGCATCCAGCTAGGAGAGAAAGCCTTCCTGTGCTTCCCGGGGTGAGAGTCGGCGATCTGGGATCTGGGATCGACTCCCGAAGCCTCCTCGGGTTCGGTAGGAAAGTTAGTCCGGCCCCGGCGCGGAGGCTTGGCGTTTACCTCCGTCCCGGTCACTACGACGGGCAGGAAAATATGGGCACCGGTTACGGATCCTTTCTTAACCGGCAAGAATAGGTCACTGGGACGTGAGCTGAATTATTAAGTATTCTTCTCAAGGGAGAGTGGTGAGGAAGGATAATTCCGCTCGGCAGCGGTGTCCTATTGTCTACCCACTCTTTGTGACCCCATTTGGGATTTCTTGGCAAAAACAATGGAATGGTTTGCCATTTCATACTCCAGCTCATTTTACAGAGGAGGAAACTGAGGCACACAGGGTTAAGTGCCTTGCCCACACACAACTAGGAACCAGGAGGTATATGTGGCTGGAATCTTCCTGATTCCAAGGCCAGCGCTACCTAGTAAAATTAAAACTCCAGATACGATATTTTAAGCCCCTTCGTCAAACTTTCAGGCTTTTTCTCAAATCATTCCCCAGCGTAAGAAAATAGAGAGATCCCCTGCACGTGGAATCAGTCTTCGGACTTAAGCGGTTTCTTTGATACTTACTAGCCATGTGATTTGGGGCAAGTGACAACCTCAGAGAGTCACAGATTTTTGAGCTGGAAGGGATTTTTTTTGGGGGGGTGAGGCAGTTAAGGGTTACCTGATTTGCCTGGGGTCACACAGCTAGTAAGGGTTAAGTGTCTGAGGCCAGATTTGAACTCGGGTCCTCCTGAATTCAGGGCAGGGGCTCTGTCCACTGTGCCTGTGCTCAAGATAACACAGGTTTTGGAGCTGGTATTTGAAGCCAAGTCTTTGGTCTACATCAAGCACAGTGCTGTCTCCTAAATATACCACACTTCCTTAATTGAAGACATTTTTAGGGAAATAGCCAAACTGCTGAACATACAAACCATCACAAATATAAAGTCTGAAGCTTGCACTGTAATTTATGCTTGGATAACACCATGGATAAAATGAAAAGGCAAGTAGATCCTGTCCCATTAACACTCATCTAGGCTCTCAACTTCCCATCTGGTACTGGTAGCCTTTCCTACTAATGAACTTGGAATAAACAAAGGCCTTCCAGTCCCCATCCATTCATCCTTGGAGTCTGACTCTTACTTCCAGGATGACCCACATCAGTCTAAGGACAAGTGAGTAAGGACATTGGAAGTGAGCACCTTCCCTGATCCCCTTTGTCACTCAATAAACATGAAGCACTTTTTATGTGTCAGTCACTGTGCCGTGTTACAAAAAAAGGGAAAAGAGAGTTTCTGCTTTCAAGAAACTCATTCTAATGAGGGAGAAAACACGTAAACAGCTGTGTACAAACAAGCTTTGGACAGACTATATGTTGATTTCTCCTATTGGGTCTCTTTTGAGGTTTCAGATAGCACTTTTTTCTTACTATGCTATTTATTCTGCATAATTTGAGGCAAATAACTTACCTTCTCTGGGCCTCTTTTAATCTCTGCCTCATCCCTCCCCACTCCATCCCCATCTATCTCCTATTCACCTACTAAAATACTTTGTCCTAAACCCTAAACTCTGACCATATTGCCACTCCCAATTCCATTTATTTTGTAAAGCCCTTCAAAATCTGACCCCTTCCTTCCTTGCCAGACTTGTATTACTCCCCTTGGTATATGCCATAGCCCAGCCATACTAGACTCCTTGCTGTTTCTCTTCAGGACATTTTGCTTCTTGGCTGTTCCCCAGGCTGAAAGGTTCTCCCTTATCACCTTTGGCTCCCGGCTTTCCTACTTTAAGACCCAGCTCAAATCCCACTTAACTGCAAGAGATCTTCCTTGGTTCTCCCCACACACACACACATCTTCCCACCACCACCTTCCATTTACACTATACCATGTAAGCACACAGTTGGAGGGGTTTTGCTTTTGTTTTTGCATGTGGTCTTCTCCATTTGAATCTGAGCTTCTTAAGGGCAGAGCCTGCCACACAATAGGCACTTAATAAATGCTTATTGACTAAGCCAGGATCCTGGTATCTACCTGCTGTATTGATATCAGCATATGATCTAGTATATGACTTTGTCTTCTCCCTCTATTAACTCTGAGCTTTCAGCAGAGGCCGGTGCTCTTTGCAAACAGAAGGTGATTAATAAGTGTCTATTCAGTGATCAAATGTGAATGGATGAATGAGTCAGGCACAAAGTGAGGCTGGTTCATCTCAGCCCAGAGACTGAACTGTTCTCCTTGGGACAGTGAGGCAGATACCAAAGCTGTACCTGCATCGAGCACTCTTCCTGCTGGGTCAGGGTTAGGACTTCCTTGTTCCCAGTTCTGTTTCCCTACTCTTTGGCCCCCTGTCCGCAACAAAGTCAAACCAGTCAGAATCATAAACTTTATCCAAGAGCAACAGGGAAAAGAGGCAGCTTTACAAAGCAGGCTGGGAAGGCCCCTCACGACTGTCCATCCCATGGGCCTGGGCTGGGGAGGAGGAGCAGACTGGGCTGTGGGAAGGATGGGCCGGGGAGCATTAACCATTCACAGACACTGTCTGCTGATCATGAGGAGGGCAGCGGGATGGTTGGTGGAAAGCCTGTGAACAGAGGGGTCCCTTATGCTGAGTTACAACGGGATCTAAAGGGCAGGGGGAGGGCAGAAGTCCCAGGGACAAACCACCCCCCAGAAGTCTGCTGTCCAGAGCTCAGGCACTGGCCAGTGGCCCCTGGCAGGACATGTCAGCCCCTGGTGATGGATTTGTCATGCTTCTGTTCCTGGGTGCCAGCGAGAGCATCCTCCTTTCTGTGACCCCCTCTGCGTCTCTTCCTTCTTCCACAAGGCTCTGCCCAAAGCCTCTACGTGTGGTCCCCCCCTTTGTGGCTTGTTCCAGGCTCTGCCTGGAGCTCTGGAGGCCAGGCCTAGCTGTTAGGTCTCACAGGTGGCGCTTCATGTGCAAGGCAAGGTGGTCCGAACGGGAGAAGGCGCGTGAACATAGCTGGCATTGGAAAGGACGCTGTCCGGTGTGCTTCCGATAGTGCCGGGTCAGCTCGTCCGAGCGGGCAAACTTCCAGCCACAGTCCTCCCAGGAGCAAGCGTAGGGCTTCTCCCCTGGAGTGAGGAGGAGGTGGATCGACCTTAGTGAGGAACCCCCCCTTAAAACACCCATCTGTTTGCTCCATTGCCAAGGAGATAGAAACCCCTTCTTTACTCAGAATCGAGGTCTGGGGGTCCTTGTCAATCTGCTTACAGACCTGGTCTCCCTCCAGTCTCAGGGCACCCACAGGCCTTCCACTTAGTACTCATAGACCATGCTAGTGACCTGCTGGACATGGACTTAGAGACATCACTTCCCTGCCCCCAAATGTATCAGTGACTCCCCAGGGAAAGGAACCCTCAGGAAGAACCAGTGACTCCATATGTCCAATGAGCCCAAGGGAATGAAGTAACCCCCAAATGTTCCAGGGATTATCCACCCAACTCAGGTGAAGCAAGATGCCTTCAATAATGCCTAAAGGAAGGGGATTTCTAGAGAATAATCGAGATCCTCCATTCCCCCATCAGAGCTTCCCCAAGAACTACCCTTGAAGCAGAGGGCCCCCTCCCTCAGTTCCAGACTAGGCTCTTTTACCTGTGTGGGTCCTGAGATGGGCCTTGAGGTGGGAACTCTTGGTGTAAGTCTTTCCACAGCCTGGATGTCCACAGGTGTGGGCTGCCTGGCGCTTCTTGGCCCAAGGGCGGCGACTCCGCTTGGGCCTAGAGGCCTCTTCCCCGGGCTCAGGGGGTGCCGGGGGACCCAGGAAGGCCAAGGGCCCAGGGCTGGAGCTTGGTGCAGGCTCTCTGCGATACAGCTGGAACCGAGCTTGGTAGTGAGGGGCTGGGTAGAAAGCTGAGTATGTCCCCAACAAACCATAGGGGGTCATCACTGGAGGCCCCCCATAGCCAGCCCCAGGTTGAGGGAAGCTGCCTTCTCCTTCCCTTAGGCAGGAAGCAGAGAATGCGGGTAGCCCTGCCTGGGCTTTGAGACCAGGGCTGGGGCCTGGAGGTAAGGGGTTTGTTCCAAAGGGCGCTGCCTCAGTGGCCAGGGGCCGAGGTGCTGAGCAGCCCCAGCTGGGCATCTCTTTCAGATCCTGGAGCTCAGCAACAAATCCAGGGCCCTCAGGGAACAGGCTACAGGGATGAGCTAGGCAGAGCTCAGTTCCTGGCCCTGGCCCTGGCCCTGGTCCTGGTCCTGGTCCTGGTCCAGGCCCTGGCCCAGGGAAGTTGGTGAGGAAGAAATCCAGGTCCCAGCAGGGGTCATCCACCTCTGCCCCTCTATCCCCTTCCACTTGCTCAGGCCAGGGTCCTGCGTCCCGGTGTTCCTGTTTCACCTGGTAGGGCCAGTGACTGGCCCCTGGGAGCTCCACATCCTGAGCCTCATCTGTCTGCCACCACTGGCAGGGAGAGAGGAGATGAGACATTGTCAGAACGCCTCAGAAGCGTGGCCAGAGGACCTGGTCAGTCTGTCCTCCAGGCCAGAAAAGGGGATCAGGGCTGGGGGCCCTGAGAGACAGGCTTTCATTTTGTCTCTCCATTGCCTATCAGCCTTTGCACCCCAGTCACCAACCTGTGGACTAGAGCATTCCTGGGCCCAGAGACTGGAGGGAATAGATAAGACTGTTATCTCGACCCACATATTGAGATGCTATGGTAAGGGGGATGGGGGAGCCGAGGACACATGGAGCTCAAACAGGCGGGAAGTCCCATACTGTCCCTCAGTTTCCCACTTGGCACCTTAGGGCCCTTTTCCCCCGCTTCCTGCTCTCTTCCCCTTGAAGCAGGTGCAAGGAGAAGTAGATCCAGGTATAAAATATCTGCCCATACATACTGCCCCTAGAGGTCATTTTAAAACCCCTCCAAGGCAAAGGGAGATATCTCCCCCACTTCATGCACCACACCCCACCTAACTTAGGGCCTCAGTTTCCCCATGATCCCATGTTTTATCAAGTCCCATCCCGGGCTCCCAGACCAAACAAACCCAGTCCAAGATCACAAGCCCCCAGACCAGCTCAATCTAAGACCCCACTCATCCCTCTGCACTCCCATCCCCTACTATTACCCTCCTTCTCACCTTGTGGCTCCTGGTCTGGGTGTCCTGCAGGGGTCCCAGCCCCAGGCTGGCCAGATTGCTGACCGATGGTAAGGAAAGCTCTGTCAGTGAGGCCATCTCAACAGCCAAATTTGTCCCCCCAAGTTCAGCCTGCCTTGTGTCCTCTCATCTAGCTCCATCTGGATATGGCTCTGAGGGCTTTGGGATCCCTACAGCTAACCCTTCAGCCTGCAGCTGATTGGCTGAGGGCAGAGAGTGATAAGGGGAGGGGGGCAGCCCCAGGGTCACTATTTCTGGAGACAAACATATCTGTTCCTGGTGCTCATGGCTTTCAGCTCCTCCCCTTGAACTCTCTACTCTGCCCACTGTTGGGAACCAAGAACCCTCCACTCCCAAACACATACAACTTTAAGCTCTAAACCCACTCCAGATTTCTGCCTCCTCCAGCCATGGCCCCACCTCAGATCCAACACCAGTATCTAGGACCTAGGACCCCAACCCCCAGAATCTGGAACCATATCCTAGAACCCCCAGATCTCCAAATTCAGGGTCCCCAAGATCCAGACCCCAAATGTCCAGCTGTGTCAAATACACACTTTAGACCAAGATAGAGAGCTCCCATAGACGGAGAATCCTGGCTCCTTCATCTCCCATGCCCAAGATTCCTTAGATCTCCTATGATGGATCCTTCCAGGACCAGAGGCTAGGACCACAAAGGGAGAAGGAGGCGGCTTGGGGAGGGAGGTTGGAGGAAGACCCAAAGATATAAAACAAAAGTCTTGCCCCATTCTGCTTCTAGCCTCTATGTGCACCCCAGGAGTGAATGAGTCAGAAAAGGGAAGTGGAAGTCAGGAGAGATCAAAGTTAGGTCTTTCCTTCCAAGCCCTGCACCTTATCAGACCTGGGGGGGCGGGGCTGGGCTTGGGCTTGCAGGACCCTCTAGGACGATTGTATTTTACCACTGTGGGTCTTCCCCCTTCAACTTCTTGGGCTGGGGGTTCCCACAGGACAGGACTGGACTTCCTCTTCTCTGTGTCCCTATTTCTATATGAAATTTGTATATGCACTTAAAAGTTTTCAATGAAAGCTCACCTCCTCCAGGAAGCCTGCCTAGATTGTGGAGCCCCACTGGGTGATTCAGGGCTCCTACTCCAACTGTGAACTGTGGGCTCATGAATTTTGGTGGGGAGGAAGGGACCCCTCAGGGGTTGGAAGCAGGTACAGTCTCCTCTGTTTCTCTAGTGAGGGAGGGGGTAGGGCAATAACTCCCCATTCCTAACCCTTGCCTCTTTATCTGGTCTCTCAGCTGGGCCTGAAGAGCTGGACGGTTGAGTCTGGATGCCCTGCTATCAGCCTAGCGTCAGGCCGGGTAATTCTGATTACACTGAGGGGCCACACAGAGGGATCAGCAGGTGTGGCCAGGCTGGGGTAAGAGGGAGCCCAAGGAGAAGGGGAAGTTGACCCTTCATTCTCTGCCCTTCCACCCTTCCTGCCCTGGGGGTGGGGCTTGTCCCCAAAAGTCCCAACCCTAGTCCTGTCCCTATAATGACCCCACTGACCCCCTCACCCCAATCATGGCAGCCCTGATCCCAGCTTCTCTCTGCAAATGCATGTCCGACATAGACAGTGGGCACGAACCCAATGACCAAAAGCCTGGTCTAGAAGACAGAACCCTGAGTCAAAGATCTTTCTCTCCCTGCAAAAACCTGCCCTTCTCAAGGTTTCAGTTTCCCCATTTAAAAATGAAGGGATTGCTGTGTGATCCTGGGCAGGTCACTTAACCCCAATTGCCTCCACCAAAAAAAAATCCCCAAAACAAAACAAAATAAAAACAACAACAACAACAACAACAACAAAAAAAAATGAAGGGATTGGATTAGAGCAATGGTGTCCATTTCAAGTAGAAACAGGGGCTACTAATCTGTAAGAGCAGCATATTAACTTAGTTTTAAATGTTATACATTTCTACCATTTTTAACATATATTAGATTTCTTGCCATCTGGGAAGAGAATTGGGGAAAGGGGGATGAAAATTGGAACACAAGGTTTTGCAAGGATCAATGTTGAAAAATTATCCATGCATATGTTTTGGAAATAAAAAGCTTTAATAAAAAATAAACTAAAATGTTATCTCTATTTTATTTATTTTTATTTATTTAATTAAATATTCTTTAATTACATTTTAAACCAGAGTACAGATCAGGCTGGGGGTTTGATATCTCTGGAATGGCAGACCAGTGGGATCATAGCTTTACCTCTACACCCCATGTGCTGGAGACACAGAGCAAGAAGTAGGGGGAAGGGCGGCGGGGGTGGGGCAGCACTCAGTGCTCCCTTTAGGGAGCTTACAGGGGCTCATCATGATCCAAATACCTAATTACACGCAGTCACACCCAGTCATACAGAGCCAGAAAATATTCATATTAATCACATACTAGGCCAATTGTACTCATACAACTTCATATACCCAATCCCAGTCACACCCATAAACAAAGATATATAGAATCCCACACTCATCACATACAATTACACATGCACAGTCTCATAGCCAATAATAACAAAATTGACAAACATTTAGTAAGCATACCTATTATGTCCAAGGCACACCACCCCCACCTTTTCTTTATGTATTCCTTACATTCTCTTCTCTCTTTATTGCCAAACAACTTGGAACAACTGAATCTCTTCTCCATTCTATTCCTCACCACTTATATATTTCTGAACCTCTTGTAATTGGCTACTGACTCCACAATTCATCTGACACCATTCCCTTCAAGGTCTCAATCTTTATCCTTCCTGCCTTCACTGCAGCCTGGGATATGGATAATTTCCCTTTTCCTCCACTGGAAGTTTTTCTCTTCCCACTTGTCTAACTCAGTTCCGTTTGCTGGATTATCAATTATCTATGCCTCGTCCCCTTAATGTGCACTCTCTATACACATTATTCTGGACATTGCATCACCTCTCATGCCTTCAAATATCAATTCCGTGCACATGATTTTAAAAAAGCAATGGGTTGGGGCAGTTAGGTGGTACAGTGGATAGAGCACCAGCTCTGAATTCAGGAGGACTTAAGTTCAAATCTGGTCTCAGACACTTAACACTTCCTAGCTGTGTGACCCTGGGCAAGTCACTGAACCCCAGCCTCAGGGGGGAAAAAAAAAGAAATGAGGTTCAGGGGGAAAAGTGCTGCACTCAGAGTAAGACCCCACTGTGTCATGTAACTGCTTCTTTTTTTCTTTTTTTTCTTCTTATTTTCCCCACTTACATATAAAAATAAAATTTTTCTTTTTGGTTATACATGTACATTCATTTTAAAAAATCTATTTCCTTATGAATCATGTTAGGAGAGAAAAATGAGTACAAAAGGGAAAAACCATGAGAAAGGAAAAAAAAAACAGAAGGAAAAAAAGTGAACATAGCACATGTTGATTTACATTTAGCCTCCATAGTTCTCTCTTTGGATGCAGATGGCATTTTCCATCCACTGAATCGCCAAGAAGAAACAAATCTGTCATGATTGATCATCACACAATCTTGGTATTGTTGTGTACAATGTTTTCCTGGTTTTGCTTGTTTAGCTCAGCATCAGTTCATGTAAATCTTTTCAGTCCCCTCTTCATTATCATTCAAGTCAGCCTGTTCATTGTTTTTAATAGAACAATAATATTCCATTACCTTTATATACCATAATGTATGAGCATCTACTCATTTTCCAATTCTTCAAAATGGGTCCATGATTTAGGCATAAAGAATGAGATCATAAATAGATTAGAAGAACAGAGAATAGTCTACCTCTCAGACCTGTGGAGGAGGAAGGAATTTATGACCAGAGGAGAACTAGAGATCATTATTGATCACAAAATAGAAGATTTTGGTTACATCAAACTAAAAAGTTTCTGTACAAACAATACTAATGCAAACAAGATTAGAAGGGAAGTAACAAATTGGGAAAATATTTTTACAGTTAAAGGTTCTGATAAAGGTCTCATTTTCAAAATATACAGAGAACTGACCCTAATTTATAAGAAATCAAACCATTCTCCAATTGATAAATGGTCAAAGGATATGAACAGACAATTCTCAGATGATGAAATTGAAATTATATCCACTCATATGAAAAAGTGTTCCAAATCACTACTGATCAGAGAAATGCAAATTAAGACAACTCTGAGATATCACTACACACTTGTCAGATTGGCTAAGATGACAGGAACAAATAATGATGCATGTTGGAGGGGATGTGGGAAAACTGGGACACCCATACATTGTTGGTGGATCTGTGAAAGAATCCAGCCATTCTGGAGAGCAATTTGGAACTATGTCCAAAAAGTTATCAAACTGTGCATACCCTTTGATCCAGCATTGCTGCTATTGGGCTTATAGCTCATTCTCCAATTCTTTGCCATCGCTACAAACATTTTTGCACATGTGGGTTTTTCCCTTTCTTTTATGATTTCTTTGGGATACAGACCCAGTAGAATCACTGCTGGATTAAAGGATATGCAGAGTTTTATAGCCCTTTGAGCATTTTAACTGCTTCTTTCTATCAAACAATCACAAGCGTTCTTACTTTTTGCATTTTCTTTCTTGTTTATTTATACAAATGTTTCTTAATTTCATGTAAAATTTTTAAAAACAATTTAAAAATTTTGAATCACAAATTCTCTTTTGGGAAGGCAAACAAATTGATAACAATATGTGGAGTCATGCAAAATATATATTTCTATATTAGCCATTTCACAAGCATTCATTAAACTCATACTATGTGCTAGGCACTTTGCTAAGTGCTAAGGATATAAAGGAAGTCAAAAACATGATGTTTTCCCTCATGGATCTCAAAGTCTAAGGGGGTAGGACAGAGACAATCCTATGATTCCCAAATTCTGATATGTAGACCTAATCTCTCTCTATAACCAGGAGTTCTCCTGAATGCCAGCTAAGTATTGACTTCCTCTTCAATGTTTCTAGGTTCCCTAAACTCAACAAATTTAAAACAAAACCGATTAACTTTCCTCTCTAAACTTGACCTTCTTCTAAACTTCCCTATTTCTGCTTAGGACACTACTACTCTCCAAACTACTCATGTTTATAATCTTACAGTCCTCCTAGACTTATTATTTTCCTTTATCATTCCCATATATGATTGGCTGCTAAGTCTTGACATTTCTCTCTCCGTGACATCTCTCACATCTATCCTCTTCCCTCCACTCACAGAATTACCACTTCAGTTCAGACCCTTATCATCTTTTGCTTAAACTTTTCAATATTTCCCTACTTGGCAGAATCTATAACTAAGGCAGAGCAACAGAGTCTTTTCCCTAGGGCATTAATATAAGGAGAATTATTCCTCCAGCCTTCTTTGCTTGTACTCCAGTCTGCAAACCCAATGCACCATCTACAAACACCATAATTGTGTCATTTTTGTTTCAAGCTGCCTTCCCTCTGCTTTCTTCTAGGGTTGAGGATCCAGGCTTTGAGATATGAGATGGTTTCTCTGGGAGATAAATCTATCCTTTCTCCTGAAACAATCATATCACATGATATGCTCTCCTCTGTGCCATCACCTTCTTCCCACAAAGGAATTCACTCTAGGTGCAAGCATTCCTGGCTATGCAGCAATACTGTACACTGATCAATGGTGAATGACTTAAGTATTCTAAGCAATGAAATGATCTAAAACGATTCTGAAGGACTTGTGATGGAAAATGATATCTATTTCTAGAGAAAGAACTATTGGAGTTGGAATGCAGCTTGAAGCATACCTTTTTCCTTTATTTTTGTTGGATTTGGTTTGGGTTTTCTTTCACAACATGACTAATATGGGAATATATTTTGCATGACTGCACATGTATAAACTATATCAAATTGCATACCTTCTCAAGGAGGAGGTAGAAAAGGGAAGGAAGGAGAGAATTTGAAACAAAATTTAAAAAAAAATTACTCCAAGGAATATAGTAGCTAAATTTCAGAATTATCATTTCAAAGAAAAAATATTGCAAGCAGTCAGAAAGAAACAATTTAAATATCGAGGAGCCACAATCGGGATTACCCAGGATTTAGCAGCTTCTATCTTAAAGTTTGGAAGGGCCTGGAATCTGATATTCTGAAAGGCAAAGGAACTTGGATTGCAGCCAAGAATCAACTATCCAACTAAATTGGAAGGGAAGAAGATGGACATTTAGTGATATGGGTGAATTTCATTTATTTATGATGAAAAGATCAGAGTTAACAAAATATTAAAATTGTTTTATATGTAATTATAAAAAAGCAAATAATTAAATAGGAAAAAAAAGAGTTCCTGGTTATGACTCTGTTTATTGGTCTCCCCATTTCCAACCTCTCCTTTCTTCAATATACCCATCCCCTACTTGCTACCAAAATAATCTTTCTGAGATTATTAGATAATCTTTTTTTTTTCAGATTTGACACTATCCTTCTCAATTTAATTCAGCAGACATCTATCAAATGTCTATACTGCATGAGATACTTTGATGGCTCCTGGAAATGCAAAAAGAAACCCAGTCTCTACCTACAAAAGCTTCTGCTACAAGAATACCATTACATCAACCAATAATCAAAAAGTATTTATTAAGTATCTCCCATGTGCCAGGCAATGGAGATAAAAAAGACAAACATGAGTTTATAGTCAAAGACTTTACAATCTCTGGAAAGAGAATGTGCACCCAGAAAGCAATAGGAAACAATCTGAAGAGGGAGAGAATTCTAACTTGAGTGAGGCGGGAAATTCAGTTTAATTCAAAAGCCAATAAGGACCAGGCACTTTGCCAGGTGCCAAGGATACAAAGACAAAAATGAAACAATCTTGCCTTCAAGTAGTTTCCATTCTGTTGACTTAGAAAGCTGGGAAACAATTTTTGCAATTAGCATTTCTGATAAAGGCTTAAAGTTAATTATATAGAGAACTGAGTCAGATCTATAAGAATATGTCATCCCAAATCAGGAAATATGTTTTAAAATATTGTACATGTTTAACCTATATCCGATTGCTTGTTGTCTTGGGAAGAGGGGAGGAATGTAAGGGAAAGAAAGAGAAAATTTGGAACACAAAATCTTACAAAAATGAATGTTGGAAACTATATGTGTATTTGAAAAATAAAATACTATTGGGGGGAAGAATACAAGTAATTCCCCAATTGATAAATAGGCAGTTTTCAGTTGAAAAAATTAAAGCTATCTTTAGTCATGAAAAAATGCTCAAAGTCACTATTAGAGAAATGTAAATTAAAAACAACTCTGAGGTACCAGCTCATGCCATTTAGATTGGCTGCTATGACAGAAAAGGAAAGTGATAAATGTTGGAGAAGTTGAGGAGAAATTGGGACATCAATTTTTGTTGGAGTTGTGAACTGGTCCAAGCATTCTGGAGAAGAATTTGGAACTATGCTCAATGGGCAGTCAAATCGTACATTTCCTTTGATCCAACAATACCACTCTTAGGTATATATCTCAAACAGATCTTTTTTAAAAGAATTAGAAACTGAAGGAATAGCCATCAATTGACGAATAGCTGAACAAGTTGTAGTATATGAATGATGCTTTCAGAAAAACCTGGAAAGACTAACATGACCTGATACAGAGTGACTTGAGCAAAACCAGCAGAAAATTGTACAAAGTAATTAGAAACATTGTATAGTAAACAACTGTGATAGGCTTAGCTCTTCTCAGCAATATAGCAATACAGTGATCTAAGGCAATTCACGGTGGAACAGTCATGGTGGAAAATGCTATCGGTGACTAGAGAAAGAATTGATGGATTCTGAATGCAGATTGAAACTATCTTAATTTTCTTTCTGTTTTTTGTTTGTTTGTGGTTTTTCCCCTTCTGTTCTGTTTCCTCTTTCACAACATGACTAATGTGGAAATATGTTTAACATGATTGCATATGTATAACCTATATCAGATTCCTTGCCATCTAGGGGAGGAGGGGAGTGGGGACAGGAGGGAGAGAGGAAGAAAAATTTGGAACTCAAAATCTTTTTAAAATGAATGCTGAAATGCAATGATTCAGAGCAATTCCAATGGACTTAGATGGAGGATGGGGTCTGAGTCTAGGGAAAGAACTGTGGCTACTGAGTGTGAATCAAAGCATAGTATTTTCACTTTGATTTTTTCTTTCTTATGTTTTTTTCTCCTTTTGGTCTGATTTTTCTTACACAACATGACAATTATGGAGGTATATTTGAAGGAACTGCACATGTTTAACCTTTATCGGATTGCTTGCTGTCTTGGAGTAGGGAGAAAAATTTGAAACCCAAAGTCTTATAGGGACAGGTATTGAAAACTAGCTTTGCATGTATTTGGGAGATAAAATACTACTGAAATGTTTTTTAAAAGAAAACGAATGTTGAAAACTACATGCAATTGGAAAAAATAAAATATTTACATAAAAAAATAAAATTAACCGATAAAAAATAGAAAGTGTGCCTTAATGAAAGTGCTCCTCCAAACACACCTGTTGAGAAACAATCCCACAAGAATGGTGCTGAATTCGAGAACTCATCAGGTCATTATTAATAAAGTTTTTAGGAATGTGGAAACCATTGGGTTAAATCAGAACATTTTCAGAGCAGAGCCCTCTTTGGAGACTTGAAGGAAAAACAAGGCTAGATGGGGACTTCCAAGGAATATGTCCTTGCTAAGGTTAGCCAGTTATTCTCTTGGGGATCTTCTAAGGAAAAGTTGTCCCTTACTATGGATACTTGAAGGGGAGCATACCTTGGTCTTTTATTCTGAAGCTCCAGCCCTGCTTAAGGCAGGGATAGGAGTGGGGTGGGATGGAGGAAACAATCTTGTTCCCTCCATGGGACTGCAGCCTAGAAAGGAAAGGAGAGGGGAAGAATATTTATATGGAAGAAAGGGAGAAAGAAGTTTTGTCCATGTTAGGGAGTATTTTATGCCATCTTTCTTTTGACACATATTGGCTGTGTGAGTAACCCTGGGTGGGGCATTTAAATTCTTAGTGCCCCAGGTTACTCTACAAGTTGCAGAGCAGGTGGCCAACTGTACTGTCCTGTTTTGCTTAACTATAATTCTTTATTACAAAGCAGTATGGGGGTGGTATTGAAGAGGGACAGTTATGTCTGTTTGTTTTATTAAGATCAATTTGCCTTTCCTCTCTTCAACAATGAGATAATCCAAATCAGTTCCAATTGTTAAGTAATGAACCAGTGTGATTACACCCAGTTAAAGAACTATGGGAAATGAGTGTGGACCACAACATAGCTTTTCCACTCTGTTATTGTTTGCTTGCATTTTAATTTTCCTTCTCAGGTTTTTACATTCTTTCTAAATCCAATTTTTCTTGTGCAGCAAGATAAATATCTATAGATAGATTGTATTTAACTTATATTTTAACATATTTAACATGTATTGTACTGCCTGCCATCTAGGGAGGGGGTGAAGGGAAGGAGGGAAAAGTTGGAACAGAAGATTTCAAAAGGGTCAATGTTGAAAAATTACCCATGCATATGTTATGTAAATGAAAAGCTATAAAAAGTATCAATATGCCTTTAAAAGAAACAGCCTCCCCCCAAAAAGCAAATAACAGCCAGAGAGATCAGGGAAGACTTCATGAAGGAGGTAACATTTCACTTGAGTCTTGAAGAAAAGCAAGAGTTCTGAAAGGAGGAAGGACTTTTCACACAAAGCCCATAAACTGCCTGTGCAAATGTAGGTTGATAAGAGATGGAATGTGCAGTGGGAGGAATGACTAATTGTCCAGTTTTGCCAGAACCAAGAGTGTGTGAAGGAGTAGATCATGAAATAAAGATGGAGAGATAGAAGAAGCCTGGCTGCCAATGCTAGCTTGAGGAGTTTTGTTTCAGCTTAAAGACAATGGACATTTTTTTGAGGTAATTCTTTCTGTACTGATGGAAAGAATGCTCATGTGAATGAAATTATAGAGCCATATTCCTTCCTGGCAGTTCCTTGTAACAATGAAATCATAGGTTAAGTTCCCTCTATATCCATTGCTCCTCCCTTATTCTCCAAGATTCTATTGCAGGTCAACTTTCAGAGATCTCTGCAGAGGCCCACTATGAATATAGCACATATAATTTAGGAAGGAGGTGTACTGATTTATTGAAAGGGTTAAAACAGTACCAAACAGTACCAACACATTTCTGGTCTTTTATCGTTGCTCAGTCATTTTTCAGTTATGTCTGAGTCTTTGTGATTCCATTTGGAGTTTTCTTGACAAAGATACTGGAGTGGTTTGTCATTTTCTTCTCCAGCTCATTTTATAGATGAGGGAATTTGTTCAATTTCCTGGGTTGGTTATTGTTCTTTTTAAAGGCTCAACAAACAAACCTAGCTATCAATAATCAATATCATGCCCACTTTGTTGGCTAATCATGTTCAATTCTTCATGATTCATTTGGGGTTTTATTTTTCTTTCTTTTTTTTCCCTGAGGCAATTGGGGTTAAGTGACTTGCCCAGGGTCACACAGCTAGGAAGTGTTAAGTGTCTGAGACCATTCGGGTCCTCCTGACTGGCTCTATCCACTGCGTCACCTAGCTGCCCTTTTTTTTTTTTTTTTTTTTTTTGACAAAGATACTGGGGTAGTTGACATTTTATTCTGCTCATTTTACAAATACAGAAACTGAGACAAATAGGTTCAGTGACCTGACCAGCTGGTCAGGTCTAAGGGTAAATTTGAGCTCAATGCTTAGTGCACTGTGCCACCTAGCACCTAAACAAAGAATTACAGTTAAGCAAACTAGGGCCGCATTCGTTGGCCACATCTGACAACACATTCCCCCTGCACCTAGAGTCCACCATCCCTCAATCAGTCCACAAACATTTATTAAACATCTGTTCTGTGCCAGGTGCTGTGAAAGAAAGTCCCTGACTTCAAAGAGCTTATAATCTAGTGGGAAAAGACAAAACACAAAAGGAGGCTGGAAAGCAAAGAAGGAAGCATGGAAGGAAGGGGAGGAGAGGAGGAGAGGGGATGGTGGAACAATTAGAAAAGTCTCTAATAGTGTAGCCGCGTGAGAAATGAGATGTCTAATAAAGGTGTTGGAGTTCCTGGCTCCACCCACCAGAGGGCCGGAGGCTGATGAAATCTTGAAAGAGAAGGTTTTTCCAAGGGGGTGGAGGAGCTAGTAGAAAAGTCAGAGGGAGCGCAAAGCAGCGCAGCCCAGAGAGAAACGAGCACTTTCCGGAGAGGAGTTCCTCCCCCGCTTTCTCCGTACTACGTCAGTGTTAAGGGCCATGCCTGGGTGAAGGGGCAGGCCAGTTCTCCGAGAGCCTCCACTGCTGGATCATCACCGGAAGGAAAGCAGCCTTCGCACATGCTCCTTGTGGGTTGGGGTGACTGACTTCACTGGCCAAGTCTGCGCCTGTCGGAACCTGGTTTAGCCTCTGCCGAGACTCGACGCGGCGGCCGGCGGTCGCCACCGGTGTTTGAGCACCTCCAGAAGCTACAGCGGCCCTCAGCGCAGAGGTTCCAGCCCTTCCTGGACCCCACGCACCCCCTGTTGCTTACTATTCCTGTGTGTCCCCCCCAAAGTCACTTGACCTTCGGTCTCTTTCCTCTTCTATAAGAATAAGTATCAGCCTCGCAAGGATCTAATGAGATATCACTGTAAAGCCCTTTGCAAACCTTAATGTGTAATCTGTGTGCTAGATGTGCTCCTCCTCCCCTCCTCCCTCATCTTTTTCTCCTCCCCTCCTCCTCCCCCCCTTTCTCTCCCCTCCCCCTCCCGTTCATCTCTTCTATCCCCCAGTAGAATTTACAGTTACTGACTGACGCAGGGACTGCTTTGTTTTTGCCCCGGCATCCCCGGTGTCTCCCAGAGTGCCTTGCTCTCAGTAGCAGATGTCGACTTAATTGAATGGAACTGCTTTATCTTAGCAATGACCTTCCCTCCACACCCACTCTGACAAGCAATCAATCACGTCATCTTCCTCAGGCTCTGGGAGCTTTTCCCAATCCCGGGCGTATCGGGGCCCACGCGCCGCCTCGAGCGCCTCCGGGACCGGGAGAGGGAAGGCCTGGGCCCCGGCCCCGAGCTCCAACCTCCAGGCAGGCCCTCTCCCCACCCCACCACGACGCGTCTCCATTTGCTCAGGGCCAGGGTCCCTCCCTCGGGGGGTAGAATCCGGTGGATGGAGGCATTCCCACAACACGCCCCCATAGCGGACCAATGAGAGCGAGAGTCAAAGGTTACCTTTTTCTGAGGCCAATCAAAACGAAGCCCTGCTCTTTGCTCCGGGCTTCCTCTCCGGGCTGAGCTTGTTAAAGAGGCATTCCCGGTGTGCGGGCGTTGTTAGACTTTGCCAGAGTACGGTCCGGCATTGCTGGTTTAAGAAGTGACAAACCCCTCCCCCGCCCCTCTCGGGGAGAGACGGACCATTCGGACCAATGAAGGGGATGGAAATGTGCCCCGCCTCTTCAGCCTCTCCTCTTCAACTCTCTCGTGGTCATTGTCCGGTTCTACTCTGACCATCGAGTCCCGGAGTTGTCAGGTGAGCCCTGCTCGGATTCCGGAGACCACGAGCGGGGAGGGGTCCGGGACTTTGGCAGGAGCCCAGCCCCCCCCTGGTTTCTCTCCTGGGTGGAGCGGCCTTCCTGGTCCGAATTCCCGGGCCCCTTTCTCAATCTCGGTCTTCCACTCCGGGAAATGGACCGAGTCTCGGGGCTGGAGGCGGGCGGGAGACCTGGACCCTGAACTCCTTCTCTTTCTCCTCCTTCAGGAAGCCTGCCATCCTCCCCATGGCCCTGCAGCGCGTCTCCACGTGGCGGCTCCTGAGCCGAATCCACGGTCCAGTCCTGGACTTGGTGAGAGGCCGAGGCACCCAGGCCGCGACCCGGGGTGAGCTTTTTGGTGTCTCTCGGAGAACAGTTCGGCCCTCTGAGCTGGCCTGTATAAAGAGGGGGTTAGAGCAGCGGAGCAAGAACTCGGGCATCGTATGGGCCAACCTACTCCCTCCAAAACAGTCCCCTGAAAGCCAACCTGTGAACTTTGACTTACCAAAGAGTATACAAAGGAAGCGCAACACAAATCCTAGCAAAGACCCCCAAACTTGTGCTCTTCTGGCTGATGGGGGCAACTTCCCTGATCAGTCTCCTCCCTCATTTATTCTATGGAATGGAGGTTCCTAAAGAGGTCTGGGAGAGACAGAGGGTAGGGGCCTCTTTATTTGGTTGGGGGGGAATATTATTTTCACTGGCCTTTAACTAAAGTATAACATTTCCTCCCACTATTTAAAAGTGCTTTGAACAGGATTCATAGGATTTAGCAGATAGTGAGCAATGACACAAAAAAAGGTTAACAATTCTTACTCTTAGCTCTTTCTCCTCCCCCAGTTCTTCTCTTCCTTCCTTCCCATCTTTTATCTTTTTCCTGAGGCAATTGGGGTTAAGTGACTTGCCCTGGGTCCCACAGCTAGGACAGTTAAGTGTCTGAGACCAGATTTGTCTATCGGGTCCTCCTGCCTTCGGGGCTGGTGCTCTGTCCGCTGCGACAGCTAGCTGCCCCTTCTTTTCATCTTTTAAAACCTAGTTCAAATCCCATCCCGCTTTAGACATTTACTGTCTCTATGATTCTGGGCAAATAACAACCACACTGTGTCTCAGTGTCCTCTTCTGGACTCTGGGACTGATAAGGTCTTTTTAAAAATTATTTTTATTTTTATTAAAGCTTTTTATTTACAATATATATGCATGGATAATTTTTCAACATTGATCCTTGCAAAATCTACTGCTCCAAATTTTCCCCTCCTTCATCCCACCCCCTTCCCCTAGATGTCAGATAGTCCATACATTAAATATGTTAAAACATATTAAAATTTATTAAATATGTTAAAATATTAAAATATGTTAATATAGTAAATATGTTAAAATGTATCGATAAGGTTTTTTACAACTCTAAATATGTGACCCTCCATGAAGCTTTCTTGAGTCCCAGATCCTCATCTTCAACAAGCACTTATCTCCTAAGTACCTCCTATGTTAAAGGCACTGTGCTGGATGCTGGGAATATAAAGATAAAAGCAAAACAATTAAATAACTTACATTCTAATGGAGAAGACAGCACATTCTCTCAAAAACACACACACATACATACACAAAGAGGATACAAAAATAGTATAACTTCGGGAGAGGAAACAGTAGCAGCTGGGGGGAGGGGGAAATCAGGAAAGGTCTCTTGTGGAAGGTACAGATACCAATGATTCCAAGAGGCTGGGATGAGCCTGGGGACAGGCAGAGGCATGATGAAGGGAAGGAGGATAAAGTATTAAGTGTGAGGAGCAGAAGTGTACCAGTATTCTACCTGCCATCTGGGGGAGGGAGTGGGGGGAAGGAGGGGAAAAATTGGAACATGTCAATGCTGTAAAATTACCCATGCATATATCTTGTAAATAAAAAGCTATAATAAAAATAAAAGAGTTCTGCAAAAAGAATCTTACAAACATGCAATAAATTATAAAAGCTCAAAAAAAAAAAAAGTGTACCAGTATAGCTGGGTCAAGCATGATAGGGAGCAATGTGATAAAACAGTAGAAAGGTAGGTCTGGGCCAGGGTATGAAGAGCTCTATAATCAATCAATCAATATCATGTGCCTGTTCTGTGCCAGGCACTGTGCTAAGCACTGGATATAAAATGACACAAAAACAGTCTCTGCCCTCAGAGCTCACAATGTAAGGAAAGTTTATTTGATTCCAGAGATATTAGGTAGCCAGTCCCCTGCCCTATCACCATTCTCCTCAGCTCCAGTCAGATGTCCAACCCTAACTAGGGTGGGAGAATAAGAGGGAGAATCTTTGTGAATAACAGTGGCTCTCATTTCTAAACCATTCAAAACTCTTGTACAGTGAAAAACAACTCTGGTAGAGAAGTCCTATGGGAAATATCCTCATTTCATGGATAGGGAAACTGTGTCTCAGGGAGGGAAACATAGTTTGCTCAGGATAGTCAGTCCTTTTAGAAAGTATTGCAATTTAGAGACAAAGCAAGGTCTTTCTTTACTCAGACAAGAAGGAGAATATAGCTGGAGGTAAGTTGAGCAATGAGTAGTTTTACTCTCCTTACCCTGGAGTTCTCCTGTTTTTGCCCCTTCAGCTTCTCGCCCTGTCTTCAACTGGCAGGACCCCCTTCTTCTGGAAGCACAATTGACACCTGATGAGATCCTGACCCGAGACACTTTTCGAACCTACTGCCAGGAAAAGCTGATGCCCCGAATCCTCTTGGCTAATCGGAATGAAGGTATTGGTCTTGGGTGAGAGTGAGACTGCAAATTAGGGCAGCTTCCCTTTAACCCCAAGGGATTCCGTTTTCTCCAGTAGTTAATGAGAAGGGAGGTTATGGGAAATGAATGCTTGGTTTCTATATGAGGAAGTAGAAAAGGGGGAAAACCTTGGTCGTAGGACTTAAATATAAATATTAAATAATTATTAAATATAAAAGAGAAACAGTATAGGAAATCTCTCTTAAAAATTCCCCAGGCCAATATCTAATTAGGCCAAAATTTAATCACACAGTTGAAGAAATTCTATATTTGGCTAATGAGTATATTCCTATTCATTGTGTTTGCTCCAACTGGAAAGTGGTGGATGGAGGGGGGGGGGAAACTAGTGATATGGAAACTGCTGCTTTTGTGACTGAGATTTGCATCACCAAAGTCACCCACCTCTAGATATCCCACCTATCATTGTGTTAACTGATCTGAGGTGAGTGGGCTGGAATTGGGCCTCAGGTTTGCCTGAGCATTTATGAATTTTGTCTTCTTATTCTCCTAGTGTTTGACCGGGAAATCATTTCAGAGATGGGGGAACTGGGTGTGCTAGGCCCCACCATTAAAGGTAGGTATAGGTATTCCAGCTTTCTTTCTGTTTCTTTCTTGTCCCTGCCTTTGAGGTTCAGGATCACAGATCCTAGGACAGAGTTTGGATCTCTAGTTTGTATCCATACAATTAACAAGTATATATTAAGTATTTACTATGTTCCAGCATCAGGTTGAAATAAACCTACATAGAGACAATCCTCGAGAAAATAGAAAATTTATTGAAAGGAAGAAAATAATAGCATTCAGAGAAGATACATATAGGCATTCTGTAAGAAATTTAGAAGAAAGTCAATCTCAGCTTTCTTTTTTGTGTAGATAACAAAGTAGTAGCTGGTATAAGTATCTGAAATAACTCATACAAAATACAACTACTTATGAAAACTTATTTTTTATAACTCTCATTTATTTTTTTCTGCATTTGGTAATGTTATCAGGATTTAGGTGTATTTGTAACATTGGGAGTACAATTTGTTTGGGTTTGATTCAAGTATTCGTACTTATTCTTGGTAGGAGCCAAAGAATTTTAGATGACTACATCTTAATACTATACCAAGTTACAGTTTAACCCTCATTTATCCTTTGCAAACTTCACCTTTTGATATTATTTTATAGTATTATTTTCTCAAAGAGTTTAAGTCTTTTCAAAAGTCATCATTTATATAACCTACATGTCTAGAGCAACACTTTTACTAACAAAATTAGTAACGCTGCAATACTGAATCAGAAAATTTATAATACCGTGTTTCCCCGATAATAAGACACTGTCTTATTATTTTTTTGGGACTAAAAAACACCAGAGGGCTTATTTTCAGGGGAGGGCTTATTTTATCCTCCATCATGCCCCTTTTATCCTCCATCATGCCCATTTTAGCCTCCATCATGCCCCTTTTATCCTCCATCATGCCCATTTTAGCCTCCATCATGCCCCTTTTAGCCTCCATCATGCCCCCTGAGTGCTTATTTTATTCTCCATCGCTTACTGAACTTACCGAGTTTTTAGATGGTCCTGTCTCAGCTCTACTCCGTGGCGCTGCTCTCAGTAGCGCCAGCAAGCAAATCACCAGGGAAGAAGAGGATGACGCGCTCACTGCTGCAGCTCTGATTGGATGCAGCTCGGAGCGCGACGTGCGTTTCACCCGGGAGGGGAGGGCGGCGCTGCTTACTGAAGGTACCGCTACGCAGCATATAGCGCAGGGGATCACCATGATGACCGTTTTCATAGTAAGTTCGATAGGGCTTATTTTCGGGGGAGGGCTTATTTTAGCGGAATATTAAAGAGTATGTGGGTGTCTTATTTTCAGGATAGGTCTTATTATCGGGGAAACACGGTAATATTTCAGGGAATATCCCTTAAAATATCCCCTATATTTTCCCTAACACCAGATTGCAATTTAGATGCTGGACAATATTAAGAGTTTGGGTAAATACATATACAGCATTCCATTTAAACGTTGGATTGCTTATTCTATGATTTTGAGTTAAATATTTTACCTTGGGAAGATCAACAGGATCTGCCCTAGACCACTACCCACAAATTGTTCACTTTAGTTCCTTCAAACTTAGTGAATGCATCCTTAATCAGCATGTAAGTGTCTTTAATACGATATCAGTAGTTAACTGTAACTGGAATATCCCTTGTTTTTAGAGCAGATTTGTAGAGTTGTTTCTTCCAATAAATCTACTTTCCAGATTCCAATCTATTTTAATGCTGCTTGCATCCATTAATGATACAATTTAGTATGATTTAATAGGACTTTACAAAATCTTTCAACAATTAGTTTTTGTGGTAAAAACTAATTCAAACCTTATGAGGTAAACATCAGAGCTATAGAGACAATATCACATTCAGTTAGTTGTAACTCATTTGAAAATTTGGGGAGCTTCAGTCTTTACATATCTTTTTTTTCCTTTCTTTCTTTATCAGTATCTTATAAGTGGTACAAATAAAGCTAGAGAAATAATCTTAGAAAGGATTTGTAAAGACTAGTCTATATAAAATAACCCTGTCCATCTCTTGATGTTGAGAGAGGGAGAAGAAAGAAAGAGAGATCACTCAAATAGTTAAAAATGATTTTAAAATCTTAACAACTATTTTTTATTAAAGCCTTTTTTTTTTCCAAAACACATTCCACGACAATTCTTCAACATTAGCCCTTGCAAAATCTTATGTTCCAATTCTCCCTGCCCCTTCCCCCTATGCCCTCTCCTAGATAGCAAGTAGTCTAATATATGTTAAACATGGTAGAAATATATGTTAAATTCAATATATGCATACATATTCATACAATTATCATGCTTTAGTGACTAATTAAAACAATTCTATGTGTAACAGATTCAATCCAGCTGAGAAGATCATATATACAATTGTTGTTCAGTTGTGTCCAGTTCTTTGTGACCACATATAGAATTTTCTTGGTAATAATTCCAGAGTAGATTGCCATTTCCTTCTCCAATTATAAAGACAATTACTAATATATATCCAAAGCCTGTGTAGTTAGGTATTTGAATGGATAGCATCTGTAGATGATTGAGTGAAAGTGAAAGAAACTTAAGAAGTTCCCTGTTATCTCCAGGATAAAGTTTAAAATAGAGCATTTAAGACCATGATCTTTACTTGGTCATTTTCATCGTTTTTCACTGGTCCAACATTCAAACATCTAAGGTTGCTGATACAATTACAGCTGTCTTGAGTCTTCTCAGTATATACTTTGACCCAGTGGAAATCATTTGAAAGCCAGTCATATATATCTTAGTTCTCAAATGGAAAGAGTTTAATTTCTTTGCTTTTCCTGAAGTAAAGTTTATTAAAAACTAAAGCTTTTAAATCTTTATCATATCATGGCTTTATCCTGTCCCCCTTTAAGGATATATGTTTCCTCTATATCATTCATTTAAGATATAATTTCATACAGACATAAATTTTACATATGAAGATATAACTGTTAAACCAATGTCTTAGTTCTTTAGACTAGGAAGTCAACAATTACTGTCATAAATTTAGGACAATAAAATCAAATCAATGAGATCCTGTTTGTTTGTATTCCATTTTAAGACATCAGAGATGTTTAATGATTGTAATATTAAAATCCATTTTAAAAATTGGCAGTTCTCAACATTTTCAGAGAAATTTAGTTTGAAAAGAGGAGGGACATAGTTCTAACAGTATTATTAGTGTTCTTTTGGGTCTGAGCCTAAAGTCATAAAGTACCCTATGTTAGGTACATACTAGGATAAAATTCCTTTAAATCTGTTTGATTTCAAGTAAAAGTTATAGATACCTTTTGGAGTAGTCAACCCTTCATCAGAGTTCCACTTTACTTACAGGGGGTTATAATAAGTGTCAGAATTGAGTAGGTAGGAAACGGGAAATATTCCTACTCAAAAGGAAATATAGTGAGAAACTGCTTCAAGAGGATCTTACCATTTACCTTCATAAGGTTTTTTTTTCAATCTTCCTAATGATCTATATGCACTGATAATATTTTCCATCTGGCATAGCCTTGAAATGATTCTTGCCATTTTCCTTTGAACTAGGGGGTGTAGGCTTAACATCAAACAGTTATATCTGAGATCAAAATTCAGAGCAAATGAAATTACAGTTCCATCTCACTACTTACAATTTTTATCAGATTTTGAGTCCCTCCTTTCTTTTTCTCTCTCCCTAAGATGGCAAGTAATCTGATGTAGGTTATATATGTACAATCATGTTAAACATATTTCTATATTAGTCATGTTGTAGAAGAAACCGAAATCTACATTTAGACTCCGTAGTTCTTTCTCTGAATGTGGACAGCAATCTGTTATAAGTCTTTTGGAATTGTCTTGGATCATTGTATTATTAAGAAGATACTGCTTATAATTTAAAGCAAAGTGCAGTTGCTTTTCATATGGCAATAAATTAACAATAAATAAGATGTTATCTTTAGTGCTTATTAAATAAATGCAAAAATTTTCCAAAAGTCTTCATTCAACATCTTTCTTTTCTAGTTTAATAAACATATCCTGGTGTAAAAATCAGGCATTAGAAATTGAAAAAAATAACCACATTCTGGGCTTTCATATTTACAGTGAATACATGACAATTCAGTCAGAACTCAAAAAAACACTGGCTAACTATTGATCTAGATAGCATAACATATACCATATTAACCCCTAGGGTAAAAAAAATCTTTTAAACTAGAATTTTTGATACTATTGAATATAACTTCAATATATACAATTCTAGGTACATATCCATAATTTTCAGAATTAATGGACAAATCATCATATAAATTACTTTTATGCCCTAAACAAACTTGTAAGTCATCTACCATTTTGACTGTATTTGTGTTGAAGAAAAGGACCTCAGTAAACAAATTTGCTCTTTAATTTTTTGGGCAAGTATATGTTTGGCATTTGAATTATTCGGCCAGCCCAACAGAGTTGTGTTCTAGGCAGTAGAGTTTGTATGCTTGACAGTTTAGTTCAAGAAAGGATCTCAGTATCTGGTATCTTATCTTAACTGTTTTATACCCTTTAATGCTCACATAATGGTAAGAAAAAACAATACAAGTCTCTCTCTCTCTCAAAGTCTCTCTTAAGAAGTCTGGCATTGATTGTGTAACATAGTAGACACTGGTATAGGACTGAAAAGCAGAAAAGGTGCTGTGCTCTATGAGGAAAGCAGAATTGAAGTAGCTCAAAAGAAATTCAAGATGCACAAGTTTAGAGAATCCAGATGTTCACATGGACTATTTGTGCCCAATCTTTGGTAGAGCATTCTGAGCTAATATTGCTCTGATCATCCACAGTCAGACACACTGTAACATGATCTAATAGTGTTGTTATTTTGATCCTCCTGGAGGGTGAAGGACAACAACCAAACAAATTTACTATTTTAGAATTTATTTATTCTATAGATAATCTCAGATAATAAGATTTAGTCTTTTATACTTTCCCAAATACTAAGTAATTATCTTTATTAATCATTTTAAAGCAAAATACACCCAATTAAATAATTGACAGTTTTATTTAAAACATAGACACAAAACAAATTGCCAGTCAAGTGACATTCTGAATTATCTTACTTTGTCAAAATTGATAGATGAATATTTTTTATTCATGAAAAACCACCGATTATTTGCCTTCTAACCTAAATTAGTCTCTTTCTTTCCAAAATGGAGAGAATAGTTAATAACAGGTGTTTCTTTTTTTTAAATAATATTTTATTTTTCCAAATGCATGCAAAGATAGTTATCAACATTCACCTTTGCAAAACTCTGTGTTCCAAATTTTTCTCCCTCTCCTCTTCCCTAACCTTTCCCTAAGACAGCAAACAATCTGATATTAGGTTAAACCTGTGCAGTTCTTTATAATAAGGTGATCCTTAACCATTAGAGAAGGGTTAAAAACTGCAAACACTATTTTCTTTTCTCCACTTTTGGACTTCACTGGAGATAAAACTTCTAAATTGACTTCAGTGCTGTTTATTTTACAATCAGTGAAATCACTTTTTTTCATATGTTAGAATAATAAATCTGTCATTCCCAAGGGAAGAGAGAAAGTGATCTATTATTTACATGTGCCTTAGTACTGAGGGGCTGCAACCTCTAACCCCACTAGAATCTTTAATCACAATTTGGAAATTTATAGTAAATGTTTCCTTTCAGTTCACAAATTTGCATTGCTATACATTTCTGCAAAGAGGAAAGAATCACCTTTCCTCTTAACTCTTCTTTTTCTTTGCATTCCCATCCTGACCAGTATTGGGAATACAAAGATGAGATTATAACCTTTGAAAAAAACTGAAACTTTGCAGAAAAAAGTCCCTAATCTTTTCCTTCCTGTTCTTAAGACTTGTAGGGCTTGTTTATAAATGATTTGACATCTTAAGGAGAGAAATTGAATCTTATTGACTTGAGACATAGCCATTGCTATATGGAGAATACTAAATAAGTCAAATGTCCTAAGGTTAAGGCTTGTAATTTCTCCACTATCACAGCAGCTGTTGCCAGTAGTAGATGTTAGAGGCATTTGGGGCATCTCCCTCCTGAAACTGAAAGCACGTAGTGACCAGATCAGAACTTTCTCTCCTGAAAGTTCCATAAAGGCAACATTGCGGCATCCATTCTATATGCATTTAGGCAGTCTGTAAGAGAGCCTCTAAAGAAGAATCAGCAGCAGTGCTCTTTTTTTATGCAGGTATCAGAGTAGTAACTTTTATAGGCATCTAAATATAATTCTTGTGTAATACAATTATTTTTCAAAACTTATTTTTCAGAACTATACTGGAGTTGTTCTCAGGACTTGGGTATATCGATAATGTTGGCGTAATGTTGGCAGGATAGTCTCTTCAGCTTGGTTCAAATATATGCATCTATTCTTAGTAGTAAGAAAAGATTTTTAGGTGACTTCCCCCAAGATCATTCTGGGTTACTATTTAACCCTCATTTATTCTGGGGATTGCTTTGCCCACAGCCTGCTATCCCAAATACAGACCTCAAAATATCCTCTAGGACTTAACACTGTGCTGGAACTGAAAAAAAAAAAAAAAAAAGAATTGGGGGATTGGAAATTGAATCTGAACCACAAAATATTCATCACTAAGGTCCAGTTTCTTCATAATAGAATGACTTATTAGATTTCATCAAGAAGTCCCTGGGGACTCTGGACTCAGTCTATCTAATGGGTTGTGTCTGTTCTCCCAGGCTATGGCTGTGCTGGGACCTCATCTGTAGCCTATGGACTTCTGACCCGGGAACTAGAGCGTGTAGACAGTGGTTACCGGTCAACTATGAGTGTCCAGTCCTCCTTGGTCATGCACCCCATCTATGCCTATGGCACTGAAGAGCAGCGACAGAAGTACCTGCCCCGACTGGGTGAGAATAACACACTTGGAATATGAGACTCTTCATCCAGCTTCCTGAGTCCACTGAACCTCCAAGGACCCCTTAGCCTCTTCTCTATTAGCTGCCTCTAACCCCTTGATCTTCTTAGAGCTTTCTAGCCCATTCAAAACTTCTGAGCTGTCCTCTCCCTTGGACCCTGGTGCTCCATCCCTAACTTATCAGCCTTGGGGCACTTAGCTCCCTTATCACAAATCTTCTGGAGAAAAAAAAAGATGGTGAAAGGCTAGCTGCTTTCAACTATTACTAAGGGCTTTTAAGGAAAGAAAAATTAAATTGATTTTGATTTGCTCCAGAAGGTAGAACTGGAGTTGAAGGATGGAAGACTCTGAGAGGTGATTTTATATTTGATTTCAGGAAAAAATTCCTAACAATCCGTGCTGTACAATGGGCTGCTTCCTCTAGAGGTTTCTAGAACTCTCCAGACGAAAGTTGGATGACTTCTGGTTGGGAATATGGAAAAAAGCATTTCTATTCAGGTTTAGTTGGGTCTGGATGGCCTCAGGTTTTCTTTGGCTCAGGTTTTTTCTCTTCAAAGAACCTTGAGTCCTTCCCCAATTGACCTTAAGACTCCCTTCCCTGGGACCTTTGGAGAAGAAGCAACCTGGTCTAGTGAAAAGAACATTAACTTTGGAGTTAAGAGATCTGGGTTCCACTCCTGGATGTGTGACTTTGGACAAGTCACTTAATCTCTCAGGACTTCTACAGAATGAAGGGATTGAATCAGATGCTTTCCAAGGTCCTTATCAATTCCACCAATTCTTTGAGTTTCTAAGACCTGTGACCCACCTCCCTGAGCCTACTCACTTTCCTGTGGTTCCCCTCTTTCTATCTAATACCTTCCCCAAAACCTGATCCAGGTTTCCAAGTCTGCCAGCCTTCTGATGGCTTCTTTCCTGGGCCCCCTACGCATCCTCCTTACTAACCTTACTAACCATGCCCCACAAACTTAATATAACTCTTGACATCAATCTTATTGATTCTTGTTCCCACAAGGACAAGGGATTTGTGGGAACAAAATCCACAAATTTTGGATTTGTGGCCCCACAAACCAGGCCCCACCAGGGTTATTGAATGTCATTGGTCCTGCTAGGCCTTTGCAAGATCAAAGAGCCATAGGGATGCCTGTGTAGGGGGAATTACAGGGAGGTGATCTGGGAGGAGGGAAGGAGTTCTCAGGGGAAGTAGGGGGTCCTCTGACTATGGGTTTGGTTGACAGCAAAGGGGGAACTCCTGGGCTGTTTTGGGTTGACGGAACCTAATCATGGAAGTGACCCAGGCAGTATGGAGACTAAGGCCCGCTACAATGCAGCCAGCAAGACCTACACCCTGAGCGGCTCCAAGACCTGGTGAGGGGGTGAGGGTGGGAACTCCTATTGACAACATCTATAGAATGAGAGGGTTGAATTGCTAAGACTGGCTTCAAATCCTTGTCATTCCATGAAGGCTTAAGAAACCAGATGGGCGGATTTGCAGTGGTGGAGGAGGACTTTGGGGAGAAGCTGCCCTTTCTACAACTATTTCCTGTCCCTCCTGTTAGGATCACGAATTCGCCCGTGGCTGACCTCTTTGTGGTCTGGGCTGTGTGTGAGGACACTAAGGTGCGGGGCTTCCTGTTAGAGAAGGGGATGCGTGGATTGTCAGCTCCCAAGATCGAAGGCAAGTTCGCACTTCGGGCCTCAATCACAGGAATGATCCTCATGGATGACGTGGAAGTGCCAGAACAGAACATGCTGCCCTATGTGTCTGGCCTTGCTGTGAGTGAACCAGAGTGTACAACAGGTGTAAAGGGGGGAGAGGAGGAAGGAGGCCCTGAGGAGAGAAATTCAAGGGGTTTGACTGGAGTCTGGGAAAAGAAGAGCACTGGATTTAGGGTAAGGGGACCTAAGTTCAAATTCTGACACATCTACTTACTGCTTGATGTTGGTTAAGTCATTTAACTTAAGCCTCTGTTTCCTCCTCTGTAAAATAAAATTAGACGATGATCTTTAATAACAGATCCCTAGGTAAGGATGAAGCCCTGACATAGTAAGGCATCCCAGCCCCTTCTCTCTTTTCACAGGGCCCCTTTGGATGTCTAAACAACGCACGATATGGCATTGCTTGGGGGGCTCTGGGTGCTGCAGAGTTCTGTCTGCATACAGCCCGGCAGTACACCCTAGACAGGTAACTGGAGCCTGGACTTTCCTTCTCCCTTCCCCTTTCTTCCTTCACCCTGGCTGGTACCCAAGGTAGGCCCCAGCATGTTTAATCAAGGCAGGATTCTTGGAGGAGGTGGGTTTGATCTGGTTTTCCAAGAAGTGGAAGAGTGCTAGTGAAGCATGAATGAGTCTATACTGGGTGAGGGGAACAGGTCTGAGACTGGAGGGGACTGGGGTGGAAAAGAGCAGCGGGCCAAATACTGTAGACTTAGCTGCCAAATACTGCAGACTTAGCCACCAGCTTGCCTCCAAGAGATTTTCCATGACAACCTCAGCCCCTGTTTTCAGTTGTCCCAAGGCCTTTTCTGACTTGTTTTTCCTTCCCCTCCCCTTTCCATATCCAGGAAGCAGTTTGGGTTCCCGCTGGCTAAAAACCAGCTCATCCAGAAGAAGCTGGCTGACATGCTCACAGAGATCACCCTAGGCCTGCATGCTTGCCTACAGCTCGGGCGCTTGAAAGACGAGGACAAGTATGGGGCTCAGGCCAAGGCTGGGTGAAGGGATGGCCGGGTAGAGGTTGGCTACTCCAGGGCTAATGAGGTCCTCCTGGAGTACTCTTCAGGGAGCACTGTAGATGAAGGAGAAGAGGTTATGTCACTGTAGCCATGAAGCAGTCATATATATTCAGCCAAATATGTAAGCCCTACCTAGGCCTAGAAGCAACCCACACATCCTTCCAACTACTTCTGGTATTCCTAGAATGTCCCCTTTTCTCTTCCTTCAATTCAATTTAAGAAACAAGTTCTAATCTTGTGTAAGACACTGGGGATGGAAAGGCAAAAATGAAATAGTTGCTACCCCTAGATACTCCTACTTGTAAATACTTGTTCACTGGCAAATACAAAGTATCTGCAAGATAATACAGAGTAATTTCAAGAGGAAAAGAGCATTTACACCTTAGGAGGATCAGGCAAGTTCATATATAAGAAAAGAGACTTAAATGAGCCAAAAGTTAGAGGCTCCAGAAGGATTCTCATTAAAGCAATCTGTGAAGTATGTTTTTAACTAGATTTCTGGGTGAGTTTCATAAAAATTCATTGAAGGAGGCAGCTAGGTGGTGCAGTGGATAGAGCACCAGCCCTTAAGTCAGGAGGACCTGAGTTCAAATGTGACCTCAGACACTTAACACTTCCTGGCTGTGTGACCCTGGGCAAGTTACCTCAGTGAAAAGAAAAAAAGAAAAATTCATTGAGAAAGAAGGGATGTTGTGTGAGTGAGAGTGATTTGGCCCAAGGATGACAAATTCCTATGGTCACTTTTTCATAAGAACTATGTAGTCCAAAGAAAAAAATTTTTTTAATCTTGCTCCAAATTACTCTTTACATGAATACAAATTTTCTGAAATTAAGTTTGCTTCAATATGAAGGACACCTGTGCAAAAACAAATCAGTTCCTAGGATCACAGGCTTTAAAACTATAAGAGACCTTAGAAGTCATTGGGTCTAGATCCCTCATTTTCTATTTGAGGTATTCAATTCACCAGGTATTCCCAGAAAACTGGTGTCCAAGTCCCCTGCTTAGCACTCATTCTGGCTTCAGGCAGCTAAGTGGGGAACAGTAATAATTTCCAGCCCAAAGCATTGTAATATGAAAATGATGTGATTCTGACCACAAGAGAGAGTCACCACTATAGGGATTCAGCAAAGAGGAAATAACTTCTGACTGAGGAAAGAAAAGAGAGGGGACCCCTGATATCTAAGGATGGATAAAATTTTGACAGGAGTGGATGAGAGACAGGAGAAAAATTTGGTTATAATTCAGATCAGTTTGGGAAACCATGGAAAGTGTCAGAGTTTTTTCTTCACCAGCCTAATCAATACTGTGTGTGTGTCTGTGTGTGTGTGTGTTTTCTAGACTGACTCCGGAAATGGTTTCACTGCTGAAGAGGAACAATTGTGGCAAAGCCCTTGATATTGCCAGGCAGGCCCGTGACATGCTTGGTGGGAATGGGATTTCTGATGAGTATCATGTGATCCGTCACGCCATGAACCTGGAGGCTGTAAACACTTATGAAGGTAAGGAGCCCATGTGGCTTCTGACCATGGACCAGAGGTGACAGTTACAAAAAGTTCAGTTTTAAAATGTTTTATTCATATCCCAAACATCTTATTGTTCAGTTTAATAACCATTTATTAAATGTTAACTAAATGCAAGGGAATATGCTAGACATTCAGGATATGAAAGCCAAAAAGAAATATTCCCAGACCTCAAAAAGGTTGCATTCTATCATGTATGTGCACATAGTGTAATCCCAAAATATATGTAAAGTATTTCAGAGGAATCTAGGAAAGGAGAGAGTATTAATAAACTTGAGGGCAAAGTATCATGAGAGACTTAATGGAGGAGGCTAGCATCTAAGATGTTCTTTGAAGGAATGATTCTAGGAATTCTGAGAGACAGAGGGGAGGGGAAGTGAGTGGCAGAGATGTCAGGGAAATTGCAAGAGAGAGACCCAAACTCCAGGCTTAGCTCTGCTTCTGAGCTTGCAAGTCCCTATCATCCTTGAATCTGTAAAATCAATGTCATCATCCTTACAGTATTCACTTTACAAGATTATTGGGAGGATCAAATGAGACATTATCCACAAAGCACTTTGTAATCTTAAAGTGCTATATAAATGTCAGCTATTATTTTTAATGTCTTCATTTGTAAATCTATCTATAGATATCTGGCTCTTTTCTGAATTGTATCACCAAATGCCATCTGGATGTACCAAAAAATTCAGCATGTCCAAAATAGAATTCATTATTTTTCCTTGAAAATCCCTTCCTCCTCCAAACTTCTCTAATTCTATTTAGTGCACACTATCTTAGTCACTCAAGTTTGCAACTATGGTGTTGCTTTTTTTAAAAGTATATAATAATTTAATCTCATTAGCTTTCAAAAAACTATCCTACTTATTTGCATTTCTTCTCAACTTTTCTGTGCATTTAAAAAAAAATTCTTCAATGGCCCTTTCTTTTCTTTTATGACTTTTCCCTCTCTTTGATATCTTTGGTGTATAGGTTTCATATTGTTATCATTGGCTGTTGCTTGTACATGACATTTCATTGCAGCTCCTGAGACTTCATAGGGGGGTCTGTAATCTGTCACTCACTTCCCCTCACCTCTGTCTCTCAGAATTCCTAGAATCTTTCCTTCAAAGAACATCTTAGATGCTAGCCTCCTCCATTAAGTCTTTCATGATACTTTGCCCTCAAGTTTATTAATGCTCTCTCCCTTCCTAGATTCCTTTGAAATACTTTACGTATATTTTGGGATTACATTATGTGCACATACATGATAGAATGCAACCTTTTTGAGGTCTGGGAATATTTCCTTTTGGCTTTCATATCCTGAATGTCTAGCATATTCCCTTGCATTTAGTTAACATTTAATAAATGGTTATTAAACTGAACAATAGGATGTTTGGGATATGAATAAAATATTTTAAAACTGAACTTTTTGTAACTGTCACCTCTGGTCCATTTCTCATGGACTGGTATCCATCCCATAGAGCTCTTTTTTTTTTTTTTTTAAATAGAATTTTAGAGAGAGAAGGAACCTTCAAGATCATTGAATTTAATCTTTTTATTTTAAGGAAAGGGAAATTGAAATCCAAAATGAATTGCCTAAAGTTATAGTGATTCATGGGCATACCTGGTGCTAGATCCAAATCACTAGAATCCCAAGCTAAAGCTTGGAGAATTTAACTGGGGAGAGAAGCCCAGGTATAATATATAGTGTTTCCTATTCCTTATTGCTTTTAGGAATAAGCCCCAGCACTTTTTAAAAATAATATTTTATTTTTTCCAATTACATGTAAAGATAGTTTTCAACATTCATTTTTATAAGATTTTGAGTCCAAATTTTTTCTCCCTCCCTCTTATCTCCCCTCCCCAGGACAGCCAGAAATATATTATATATGTGCAATCATGTAAACATATTTCCACGTTAGTCATGTTGTAAAAGAGAAACAGAAAGGGAAAAGCTACCTCCCCCCCAAAAAAAAGAAGTGAAAATAGTATGTTTTAATCTGTATGCAAACTCCATAGTTCTTTCTCTGCTTATGGATGGCATCATGAGGCTTTTGGAATTGCCTTGGATCATTGTATTGCTGAGAAGAGTCAAGTCTCTTATAGTTGATAAACACACAATATTGCTATTGTTGTGTACAGTGTTCTCCTGATTCTGCTCATTTCACTCAGCATCAATTCATGTAAGTTTTTCCATGTCTTTCTGAAATCATCCTGCTCATCATTTCTTATACCACAATAATATTCCATTACATTCACATATCACAACTTGTTCAGCCATTCTCCCCTTGATGGGCATCCTCTTAGTTTCTAATTCTTTACTACCACAAAAAGAGCTGCTATAAATATTTTTGGATATGTAGTCTTTTTTCTTTTTTTTTTAATGATCTCTTTGGAATACGGATCTAGTAGTAATGTTGCTGAATCAAAGGATATGCATAGTTTTATAACCCGTTGGTTATAGTTCCAAATTACCACCCAGAATGGTTAGATCAGTTCACAACTCCAACAGTGCATTAGTGGTTCCAATTTCCCCACAGCCTCTCCCAACATTTATCACTTCCTCTTCTATCATATTAATCTGATAGGTATGAAGTGGTACTTTAGAGTTATTGTTTTAATGTACATTTCTCTAATTAATAGTGAATCAGAGCTTTTTTTTTTTTTTTTTTAATGATGATAGCTTTAATTTCTTCAGAAAGGTGTAGCTATAGTCTGAGTTTGTATGCTGCCTGAGGCTAGTTCACCAAGGTTAAGGCATCCAGGTTGGACTTATTAGTTCTCTAGATGTGATATTTGTGTGGGAAATGCCAAAAGCATTGAATGGTTTGCAAAGCTCTGCAAAAATCAGGGGCTATGTTTAGATGTTATGAGACTCTCTGCTTTCCACTGGTACCCATGCCCAAGTGATCAAAGGCAGGCTGACTTCAGTATGATTATGGCAGGAGGAATAGATAGCTCCTACCACGTGACTGCTGAGGCAGAAAGGCATTAGATATGCTGGTGAATATCAGAATAATCAAACTGGCAAAACTAACTTTGTCTACTCTGAGGCCAGCTAAAAACAATCTCTTTCTCTCAATTCCCTTTTTTTTAGGTACTCATGACATCCATGCTCTGATTCTTGGGAGAGCTATCACAGGAATTCAGGCATTTACTGCTGGGAAATGAACTTGTTCTTCTTAAGGGCTGACAAACTTCCTTCAGAAAGAGTCTTCATTTCATTATATCAGTATTGATTTCCCAGGTTGTGTTAAATCTGCTTTTCTGGGGAAGTGGCTGTTACTTTCCTTTCTGAAAAGTGGAGACTGAGATTGAAGAAACTTATTTCTATACCTGAATGTGCCTTGTTCTAAAATCAGTTCTTCTGTTGAAATGCTGAATGTGATTATACTCTACCAGTCCCTTTCAATGCACCAACTTTTATTAATTTTATATAACTTGGAAAATAAGTGGTTTGTTTTTAATCAGAAGGCAAGAGGAAGATGAACTTCAGAGCAGCTTCTATGAAACTGCTTGATTTGTAACTGAATAACTAAGATCTCTTATCCAAAATCTCTTACCCAAACTATGCTTCTGGGCTTACTAATGCCTCCTGACTCTGCTGATCACCCATTGATTTCCAGGCATATCATTCTGTGTTCTGGATTTGGGAGCAGACTGGGAACAAGTACATTAATAAAGTTCACATGCTTCTGACCAAAACTGTCTATGCTTTTTTGTTCTGAGTAAAAGGAAGTAACATTGCTAGAAAAATAGAAATATTGGGGTTCATTTGTCAGACAGCTCACAATATTAGCTAGTACCTATGCTTCTCCCAGCATATCCTCACTGTGCTTTGTGTCTTGTTCATTTGACAATCTGTGGAAGTTTTAAAACCTAGAATGTAAATTACTGAAGTCACTCAAGCTTGATCTGTCTCAGTGTTTAGAAGGTGGAGAATGAAATGGGACAGGGATACTAGGAGGAATAAGGCATTGCTATAATTGGCAAATGTTCACAATTCACATTTTACCTGAGTATCCTTACAAACAAGATTCCAACCTACTCATTTATGTAGATTTTAAATACAACGTTCAATTTTGGACTTTCTGGTATAAGCTGTTTAAAGAGCAAATCATATCACGTAAAACAGCACATCTGAAGAGTGTATTTATTGTATATATGTGCAATGTTTAATTTCATCTTAGCTTTGTTCTCATGCTTACTGACTTACAATTCCTTTCTCAGATGGTCTTCTTTTCTTGGGACATTGTCATATTTCAGGCTGCACACACAGGTCTTTGTACACAGTTTCCACAGTGTGGCAGACTTGTTTGAGCTCAGTTTCTAAATTATTGATCTTCTCTATCTTCTCTGAGAACTCTTGCAGCTTATCCTGAATGAGCTTGTTATGATGATCGTAAATCTGATACATTCGTTCTTCCAACTTCTCAACCAAATCTGACACCTTTGAAGGCAAAAGTTAAATATTTTTTAGGAATTAAACAGGATTAGAAATGAAGTGTTTATTCTAAACAGGCCCTTTCTGTATGTTTCTAATACTTTCCTTTTAGAGACACTGAAAAGCTGTTCTCTCCTCTTAGGATAATGGAGTAGAAAAATACTAGCTATTTTTTAATCTAAATTTTCAAAAAGGATCAATCCTTAAAACAAAGAATGAGCATCCTCTAAATCAGGGATAGGGAATATCCAGACTGTTGGCCATATAAGGTCCAAGAAATCATTTGCTAAGGCAATTGCAGGCCATAATGAGCTGAAAGCTAGATACAAAAACCTCCCACTTGCTTGAATTGTATAAGTTGATAATTTTGTATGGCTTGAGAATGATGTTATAAATATCCAAATGGCTCTTCGCAGAAAAAAGTTTCCCTCTCCCTGCTGGAAAGGATCAGACTTCTCTGAATTTTACTAATGCCCGTGTTTAGCCTGGAGTGTGGGGGCTACTGCTGCTAAAGCTCAAATAGTATAAGAAATCTGGAACTGAATGTTACCAATGGCTCATCTTTGGGGAGATAATAATTCTAGTTTTGGCCTATGGGAAAGAACATCCTTGACCTTAAAGAAAACTCTGTAGCAACTGTCCCCACCCAACAAACTGTTGTGCTTTTACTATAATCCAAGTAGTTTCTCAAAAGTCTGACACTTCTGGCTAGTTATTACTTGAGGCTTTCTACCTTCATCTTGAGGCTGTCTCTGAAGTTGCTCATGAGTGTGTGGTCCTTCTGCCTGCTTTCATTGATGCTGTCAATCAGCTGCTGGGCCCTTTTTTGTAAAGTTTCGATGCTGGCATCCAGAGCTGCAAAAAAACTTGATGTCTTCCCATCCAAGGTTTCAGTGTGGCTGTCTGCATTGGAGACTGACAGTGAAGGGCTAGAAAATCTATGCCTGGATGACAGAAGGGAAAGAGCAGAATGCCTGTTTAAGGGGGGTTGGATGGGGGCATATCTCAAGACAGAGAAGCCAGCATGATGTGGTGGGAAGAGGAGGCAGCCGGAATTCAGGAGACCTAGTTTTCTTTGCCACTATGTGATCTTGAGTGACTCATTTCCCCTCTCATTGCCTCAATTTCCTCATTTTATAGCTAAGGGAATTGGTTTAAGTTCCTAAGAGTTCTAATTCTGTGATTATATGATGACAACACTGGGGGTAGAGGAAGAATTCGAGGAAACCCTTTGGGTTCTAGGGGTTTTTCCCTATCCCCAGCCTTCTCCTTTGCTCTTTCTTTTCTGTTTTAGACCTTGAAATGGAAAAAAAAAAAAAAAAGAGATTTGTTGCTTTCTTCTTAAGTAACCAATATAAATCCTGCTCAAACTGCTCATAGCCAAAAGCCACTCCTAGATGAGAAGAGATCTTAAGATTGCATCTCTCCTTTGACTCAAAGAATATAAAAGAAGATTGGATTAATTCAGTTCATTCAAATTTGTCCATAAAACAAAAGACAAAATCAGATGGTCCCAAAAATCATGTTTGTTTTGCTAGCTTCTCCCATGGGGATCTGTTCTTTTATATTTAATTTTTCTTAATACTAAGGCAGCTGCATATTAATCAGGATGCTAATTAATCACAAGCCTCTCTGTGCCTGCATTCTCCAATTAAGCTTAATAAAGAAAATGAATCCTCTTTCCCCATTTCCTTAGTGGGTTCTGTTGAGGTGACATGGAGAGAGTCCAGGGAAGGCAGCCCACATGCAAAGAGCTTTATATTGACATCCTTGTGCTGTAAGACTGTGAGCTGAGGCTCAATCAATCGCTGCCGCATTAATATATTCTAGTCTGTCCTCAGGATCTCCTTCAGTCCCTAATGCTGTTGGAAGGATTAGAACATCCAGTTCCACAGCCTTGCCTGTGCTGGCATTCAGCCTGCGGAAACAGTGGCGGGAACAGGCCTCAGTAAACCAAGCCATCTGTTAAGGTAAAGTTGTGATTGGCTGGAGTGGGAGCCAGAGAAGCCTGCTGTGATTAGCTTTGTCGCTTTTCACAGAAATACAAGTAAACAATACACATGCCACTTACGAACACCGCGGGCAGCAACCCTCCAGAGACGTGGCCAGTTAATCAAACATTCGAGGAGGAACAAGACAAAATCTTCAGCTTCAGGCACAATGATGTTCCTCTGAAACCCTTCCAGGAAGTGGAAGGGGGGATGAAGGGCCTAGGCACAAGTATGTAGCTTTTCCTATAAAATATATTAACTACTTAGTCATTCTGCTAAACATTTGATTACTGGGTCTATCCACTGTTCTTACATAATTTGTTGGGCTTGTAAGAGGATTTTTGAGAAAAATTTCACTGCCTTTTTAAAGGAGATCAGGGCTTAAGGTCTGATTCATAGAATTTCACATTAAGGGCACATTAAAGATTATCTATAGATGTACTTGGCCTGGGATCATAAAACCTGAGATCAGGTCGGAGCTCTATCACTAACTTTTGTACCTTCCACAAGTCATTTCTCTTCATTGTAGGATCATAGTTCTAGAGCTTAGAAATTTTCTGGTCCAATCCCCTACATTTTACACGAGGAAACTAAGGTCCATGGAAGCTAAGTGACCTGAAAAAGTCATGGGAGACCTAAGATTTGAATTCAAGACCTGTTACTCCAAATTCAATGAACTTTTCAAGAGATCATGCTAAATTTAATTCAGCTCTTTATAAGAATACAGAATATCAAAAATGGAAGGAAATCCCAGAATTCTTCCCATCAGTAAGCCCAAAGATGGAAATCCAGCTTGGCTCTCTTCATCTTGTTCGGAATTTAGTAATTTTTAATTATTTAGTTTTTAGAATTTAGTAATGTTTAAAAATAATGGAATTGGACCTGGGATACAAAACCTGATTCTTTCATGTGCCCCTTTCTGAACTCCCCCTAATGTCACCACTCTAATTCAAGCTATCAATATCTTTTCTTTCTTTGATTGACCTTCTTATAAAATCTCCCTTTTTCCATTCCCTTCTTTACCCTACAATTGGAGTAATTTTTCTAATGAATTATTATGATCTTTTTATGTCTCCATTAACAAATTTCCATTACACTTCTCATTTCCTATCAAATAATGTATAAAATTCAGATCCTGATATTCAAGGCCTTTCCCAATCTGGTTCTAAGCCACCTTTTTGGATTTATCTCAAAAACTTCTCTTCAGGAACTTGACATTCCAACCAAACCAACTACTCTTCATTCCTTGTTCACATAAGGCCCTTTCCCATCTCAGACCATTTCTTTTTTTTGAAATCCTTTCTTTCCTTCAAGGCCCAATTCAGCAATTATTTCCTTGGGAATCCTTCCCCCACAACTCCCAGTCAAGCTGAAATTGATCTCTTTTTTTCATATTTTCTTCCTTTTCACTTACCTCATTCTCCTTGATATTTTAATGTGATTTTGTCCTTTTTAGAGTATAAGCTCTTTGAGAATAGGGTCATGCCTTTTTTTTGTATCATCCCTTAGGATCATAGAATGAAAACTGGTACTCAGAGGCCATCTAGTTCAACCTACTGATTTTACAATTGAGAAAACAGCTCCTAGCATAGGGTACTTTGGTGGGTGCTTGTTAAATACTGAATTGAGGAAATTGAAGATCAGAAAGTTAAGGGAATAATAGCATTATAGATTTCAAGCTGGAAGGGAATTTAGAAGTCACTTATCTCAATACTTGAATTTTATACATAAGAAAAATGAGTCCCCAAGAGGTTACCTAACATCACACAGATAATAAAAAAAGAGTACCAGATTTGAGTCCAGGTCTTGTGATTCCAAATCCAGTACTCTTTCCATTGCATCATATCTCAAAACTTTTTTCCAAAGTCAGTGACTTTAAGAGCAGAGTTGAAACTAGAACCTAGGCTTTCTGACTTCAAGCTCTGAATTCATTTTATCACCTCACTTACTATATTCTGTTTCCCTTACCAGAGTACTTTCATAATTTTTTTAGCAATTTTGAAAATGATTTATCATTTTGTAGCATGATATCACCTAATTCTTACAGAACTTTTGTCTTTTTTTCTTCTTTTGGTCTACTACACACATTTTTTTGGAGACATCAATACGCACCACTGAGCATGATTTGGTAGACTTTACCCAAGGGGGCTTCTTACAGTAGAGACTAGGCCTGAGAGCATTACCAGTTAGTCTTGAAATACAGACTTTAGTGCAAAATTAGAGAAGTCTCCAGAAATTCTTACCTTCCCTGTACTTCACAGGGTGTGCTGCTTTTTTCCAAATCACAGAAGATAGAAGGCCCTGCTTGATCCTGACACTGATCCTGTTCCTTATTTTTGAGGTCCTGTTCAGACATGACAGTCTATAAAAATGGGAAACAAATTCTCAGAGAAGGACATATGGATGGATGTTATATTTCTGTCCACAGGTAGTATTTATTTAATCAATTCTTTTCTGACATCAAGGGATACGGTTGGTGCCCACCCCGCCAATCAGACCATTCCAAAAAATAGGGAAATTTAACAGTTAGTTATTTTTTTACTGGAGTTTTCTGTAAGCTACTTGTTTTGCATGGCAGAGAGGAAGCAGAGCTAGTTTCAGTGTGATGGGGTGGGTATGGTAGGCAAGTTCCTCTCTCAGCACCAGTCCTGAATTTAAGTTGGGTCTTGCTTGAGCCCAACATGTGAGTCAGGACTGCTTCAGCTGAATGCTTAGGTCTGGGGCTGGGCTGAGGCTGGCTTTGTAGAGTAGGAGTGTTGTTTCCCCAGGTCCCATGATAGGCTATGGTTATTGTTTTGGCATTATAATGTATACTATATAATGTATACAGCTTTAGGGCAAAGTTGGAGTTGTTGGCTTCTTAGAATGGAGTAAAGACATTTTTACTGAGCACTTAGGATTGTTAGCTTTTAAAAAGAAGGGATTTCTAGGTTCTCTGGCTCTGGGATAGCGCTCTTAGATTTGGAGGTGGGTAATGTGTCATCTGTCTCTGAGGCAGAGCAGGTTCTCAGCCTTGGGAGGGTAACAGTTCTGGGGCCTGGCTCTGAGATGAGGCTGTGGGGGGTTAACTTTCGGAGATGAGAATTACTACTGCTGATGCTGGCTGTCAGCTATTTGGGGAGCTCAGGATTTTTGTACCTGCTGGTTCTGGGGTGACATATTAGCGTTTGGGGGGTATGTTTGAGGGTTTCTGGTCTCTTAGTTCTAGAATGGGATGATCAGATCTCCAAGAGGACTAACTAGCTGGGGACATGCGGATTTCTGAGGCAGGTTACCCACTTTTGGCTGGGGGTAAGAGGGAAGGGGTACCATATGAATGAAGGTAAGTTTCTGGGCTTTTGGAATTTAAAAAAAGTTCTGAGCCTCAGCTCTAGACTGAGACTGTCAGCTTTTGGGGGGGATTGGGGATCTCATGTCCTCTAGTTCTGGGACTGGGACTATTAGCTTTTAAAGGGAATTTCTGCTTTCCTGGATCACATTTTGGGGAGATTGGGGGTTCTGCATCTAAGCTTTGGGGGGTGCTATGTGGGAAACGGAGACACCAGCTCAAGAACAAGTTCCAGCTTTCTGAGAGATGAAGGTTTCTGGCTCTGGGACTGAAGCAACTATTTTGGAAGATAAGGGTTTCTGGGCCCCCTAGCTCTAGGTCCGATTTGGGGTCCCTCCCTGGCCCGAGGCTGTTAATGGCTTATGGAGGTTCCCGAAGACTGAGAGCTGAGCCTCCCCACCCAGGGCGGAGGCTTCCCGGGGCCGGGCGGAGGTGAGATTCATGTTCTTCCTAGTTTTGAGAACCTCAGGCTTTCCCGACTTCCCGAGGCCATCGGCTTTGGGTGGGGATAAGGGTTTCAAGTCTCCCCCTCCCCCAGCTTTTGAGAATGGAGGTTTCAGGTCCCCCCTCCCCCAGGGCCGAGATGATCAGCCAGTAGATGGAAGAGGTTTTCGGGTCCCCGGGTCTGCTGCTTTCTTGTCACACCTCTGATCTTCCTCAGTCAGTTGGTCAGTTTGTCCGTCTGTCGGTCGGCCCGTCAGCCCTTCCGCTGAGCCGGGTTCCTGCCAGTGGAGGCTCCTTGGTAAACGGGACGCCCTGTGGGGTGGAGGTCTCGCCCTGAGCCCCCGGGACGAAGCAGCCGGGTCTCAGAGAGGACTGAGAGCTGAGCGCGTACCTCTCTCGAGGACTCCACCTTAGGCCTTCCCGCCTTCTCGCCGCGGCCAAGTGCGCATGCGCCTCCACCCTCGGCGCCGCCGCGTGCGCGCCACGGCTACCCAGCTCCCTCTTCTCTTAGTGAGCTGCGCGGCAAGGTCTCCCGCCCCTCCGCGGCTGCGGCGCGTGCCTCCGCCTCTCCGCCGCGGCGTGCACGCCAAGACGCCCCCGCCTTTCCGTCGCTGTGGCGCGCCCGCTCTCCGCCGCCGCCCGCTGGTCAAGCTGGCCCCACCTCCACCTTAGTGGTGCGCGCCTCCGGGGGTGAGTGCCCGTGAGGGCGGGACTTCCTTCGCTGTGACGCCCCCTACCGCTTCAAAACTGTTTCCCCCGCCTTTATCACGGTCCTACCCTCTGACCCCACTAGGGGGCATCCCGAGAGTCCTTTGCTGACCCAGTGACTTTGAGCAAGTCACCCCTCTGGGCCTCAGTTTTCCTCTTCTGTAAAATGGGACTAGATGAGGCGTTATCTCTAACCATAAATCCTGGGAGCCTTGATCAACAGACTATAAGATGGAGGACAGGAGTGTTCTCTTTGCATCCCCAGCACCTTGCAGCGCAATGAGCAGTGCTGGAGCGGAACAAGCATTTGTGGAATCGGAGCGCATTAAACTATAAGGCCCTTTCTCAAAAATCAAATAAAAGCTGTAAAGCGCTTAGCTCATGCGGAACATATAGTAGGCGTTATACAGTGGGCCACTAGGTGGCGCCGTGGTGCAGAGAGCTTTGGAGTCCGGAAGACAGGTCCAGATCCAGCCTCAGCTCGGTTTGTGTGACCGTGGGCCAGTGCCCTCTGTTGTAAAATGGGGATAATAACAGCCTTCGACCTCGCAAAGTTGTGAGGATAAATTAAATTAATATTTGTAGAGAGTTTGGCACAGGGTAGGCACAGTAATAACAGCAAATAACTATTAATAGCATATAAATATAATAGTTTATCAAATAATTAATATTAATAATTAATAGCGTGTCTAATAAAATTAATTAAAAATTAATAAAAATTAATAGCGTGTTAAATAAATAAGCATGTAAATGAGGCTACCTATTATCATTGCATTCTATTCAATTCAACCAATACTAGAGACCCAGCACGGGCAGCAGCGCTCACCCCCCCCACACTTGAAAGATGAGGGTCTGCTTCCTAGGAACGTTTGACCACTTTATACACCTGCGCACACAGACACCCCAAGTGGAAAGTAACAGAAACTTCTAAAATTCCATCTCCAGAGTCTATTTCCACAGAGCTGAGTGCACAGTCCCTAGTGGGTGTTGGATGGTTAATGATTGACAGGGACTTCCAGAATCGGGATGGCTCTGCCCCGAAAAGCCAGCTTTACTGAGACTCAGGGGCTGACGCAAGAGAAGACACCAGACACAACCTCTAGAGCTGTGGGCCAACCAAATTCCCTATTTTTATATTTTGGATAATATTTTCTTCCATTCCCTAGTATAATTCTGAATCCGGCCAGTGCCAGTGCTGGAAGCAGCCTTCTGAGCATTGATGGGATGAAGGATTCTCAGCTTTTCTCAAAAAGAGGCTCAGTGGGGAAGAGAAGCAATAGGAATAAGGGTTCTCCCATGTGCCTTGAGTCTAACTTGCCTCCCCACACAACTGAATTTGCCTCAAATACACTTAGAAATAAAGTGGTGCGTTTTGTTTAACTTCAATTTGATTCAATTCACTTCCCAGTTATTAAACATCTACTATGGACTGGGTCCGGGGGATACAGAGAGGAAATAGGGAAACCTTTTCCTTCTACAATCCAATGACCTAATGGTTCTGGGGAATTCCAGCATGAAGGCAAGTGAGCATCATATAAGGTAAGATGAAGGAAGAAGTCACTTTCAAAGGTTCCATGGATCAGGCAGCACAAGTCTATAGGAATTGGTCTGAATCACCTCATTAATTTTTGTTTGTTTTTTGTTTTTCCTGAGGCTGGGGTTAAGTGACTTGCCCAGGGTCACACAGCTAGGAAGTGTTAAGTGGCTGAGACCAAATTTGAACTCAGGTCCTCCTGAATTCAGGGCTGGTGCTCTATCCACTGCGCCACCTAGCTGCCCCCACCTCATTAATTTTTTATGTTAAACATATTAAAATATATGTTAAATCTAATATGTATAAACATATTTATACAATTCTCTTGCTGCACAAGAAAAATCAGATCAAAAAAAGAAGGACAGTAGGAAAACAAAGTGCTAGCAAACAACAATAAAAAAGTGAAAATACTATGTTATGATCCACACTCAGTTCTCACACTCCTCTCTCTGGGTGTAGATGATTTTCTTCATCACAAGATCATTGAAACTGGCATCAATCATCTCATTGTTGGAAAGTCACGTCCACCAAATTGATCATTTTGTATAATATTGATGTTGCTGTGTACAATGATCACCTGGTTCTGCTCATTTCACTTAGCATGAATCATCTCATTATTGAAAAGAGCCAAGTCAGGGATAATGTTATAAAAAAAATTACTCATGCATATATACTGTCAAAAAATGTATAATTATAAAATTATAAAAAGAAAAAAAAAAAGAAAAGAGCCAAGTCTATCAAAATTTATCATCAAAATCTTGTTGTTGCTGTGAACAATGTTCTCTTGGTTCTGATCACTTCATTTAGCATTAGTTCATGTAAGTCTTTCCAGGCCTTTCTAAAATCAGCCTGCTCATTTTTTTCTTATAAAACAATAATATTCCATATAATTCATATATCATAACTTAGTCATCCCTTCCCCTATTGATGGACATCTACTCATTTTTCAATTCTTTGTAACCAAAAAAAAAAAAAAAAAGGGGGGGGGCTGCTACAAACATTTTTGCACATGTGATTCCTTTTCCTTTTTTTATGATCTTTTTAGGATACAGATCCCAGTAGAGACACTGCAGGATCAAAAGGTATGCACAGCTTGATAGCCCTTGGACATAATTCCAAATTGCTCTCCAGAATGGTTGGATCAGTTCACAACTTCCCAGTGCCCTCCAATGTTTATCATAATCTTTTCCTGTTATCTTAGTCAATTTGAGAGATGTGTAGTAAGTGACTTAATCCTGTTAACAGACCTCAGTTTTTTGGGTTTTTTTTTTGGTTTTGTTTTTTTTTTCTGAGGCTGGGGTTAAGTGACTTACCCAGGGTCACAGAACAGCTAGGAAGTGTTTAGTATCTGAGATCAGATTTGAACTCCGTCCTCCTGAATTCAGGGCTGGTGCTCTATCCACTGCGCCACTGAGCTGCCCCAGGCCTCAGTTTCTTTTTTCTTTTTTTTTTTAATTTTTTTTATTAATTTTTATAATTATAACATTTTCTTTGACAGTACATATTCATAGGTATTTTTTTTTTTTTTACAACATTATCCCTTGCACTCCCTTTTGTTCCAAATGTTTCCCCTCCTTCCCTCCACCCCCTTCCCTAGATGGCAGGCATTCCCATACATATTAAATATCTTATAGTATATCCTAGGTACAATATATATGTGCAGAACCGAATTTTGTTGTTGTTGTTGTTGCAAAGGAAGGATTGTATTCAGAAGCTAAAAATAATCTGGGAAGAAAAACAAAACAAAACAAAACAAAACAGTGCTCACAGTTTACACTCATTTCCCAGTGTTCCTTTTCTAGGTATAGCTAATTCTGTACATCATTGATCAATTGGAATTGGATTAGCTCTTCTCTATGTTGAAGATATCCACTTCCATCAGAATACATCCTCATACAGTATCATTGTTGAAGTGTATAATGATCCTCTAGTTCTGCTCGTTTCACTTAACATCAGTTGATGTAAGTCTCTCCAAACCTCTCTGTATTCATCCTGTTAGTCATTTCTTACAGAACAATAATAATCCATAACATTCATAAACCATAATTTACCCAACCATTCTCCAATTAATGGACATTCATTCATTTTCCAGTTTCTAGCCACTATGAAAAGGGCTGCCACAAACATTTTGGCACATACAGGTCCCTTTTCCTTCTTTAGTATTTCCTTGGGATATAAGCCCAGTAGTAGTACAGCTGGGTCAAAGGGTATGCACATTTTGAAAACTTTTTGGGCATAGTTCCAGATTGCTCTCCAGAATGGTTGGATTCTTTCACAACTCCACCAACAATGCATCAGTGTCCCAGTTTTCCCACAGCCCCTCCAACATTCATCATTATTTGTTCCTGTCATCTTAGCCAATCTGACAGGTGTGTAATGATATCTCAGAGTTGTCTTAATTTGCATTTCTCTGATCAATAGTGATTTGGAACACTCTTTCATATGAGTGGAAATAGTTTCAATTTCATCATCTGAAAATTGTCTGTTCATATCCTTTGACCATTTATCAATTGGAGAATGGCTTGATTTCTTACAAATTAAAGTCAACTCTGTAAATTTTGGAGATGAGGCCTTTATCAGAACCTTTAACTGTAAAAATGTTTTCCCAATTTGTTACTTCCCTTCTAATCTTGTTTGCATTAGTTTTGTTTGTGCAGAACTCAGTTTCTTTACTTTTAAAATTAGCTTGAAAAGGAAGTGATAAATCATTCTAAAAAAAAAAAATACCAAATGAGATCATGGACCACAACCAAGCAACAACAACAAAACAATAATCCAGATAAGTTTTAATGAGAGATTAACTATATTTGTGGGAGTGGGAGTGAAAATGTTGCACTGGTAGAAACAGTAGAACCTCTACTTATATATACACTATTAGTGGAACTGAGAAATAGTCCAACCATTCTGAATTTTAACTTGAAATAGTGCAAGAAAAATGATTAAATTGTACAAACTTTTTGACCCTGAAATACTATTACTGAGTACGCTCCACAAGGAAGTAAAAGAAAAAAGTCTAATAAATACATACTAAAGTGTTCACAGTATCATTCTTTGTGTTAGGAAAGAACTGGAACAAAGTGGATGCACATCAACCGGAGTATGGTTTAAAAAAAAAAAAAAAAACAACCCATATAGGACATATAAAGATAATACAATATTTTTGTATAATAAGAAATGATAAATATACAGAATTTGAGAATTAGACTGGCATGTATGTTATAGACTAAAAACAAGCAGCAGTAAGAATATACATATATGTATACATATGTATGTACACATACATCTATGAAGTGAATACACATTATAAATTTAAAAGATTTCTTAAAAAGAAATTGAATCCTGAGTATTTGGAAAAACCAGTGAAAGTCTTTGTGAAAGGTGGGAAACTTCTAGGACAGAATATCGTCCACATTTTATTCCATTGTATACATATACATTCATTTCTCATATGCTGTTAGTTCCTTTATCAAATGTTTGTTTAATTTATGGTTACAGAGGAGGGTAAATACCAATTGTTTCTGTTCTAGCCAGAAACTCTGAGGGTCTTTCCTTTCCTTTAGATTCTTTTGTAAAGTCAGACTAGGGTCATCTTTTACTTCAATCCTTATCTAACTTTTAACTACTGAATGGGTCTTGCCTTAGACGGCCTGTGATGTGGGAAAGACCTTACCTTGAAAAGACCACCATCTCCCACTGCATCTGGGGCCATCATCAATCATCCTGACCTATGTCTTGCCACTGAACTCCTATATCTCTGAAGGAGAGAGTGAGCTAATGACTGCATAGTTCTGCCTCATTTAAATCCAATTCATTTGCAAGCCAAGACATCATCCTCTAGAGTTCATTGGTTCTCTTCTAGATGGAAGGACAAAAAACAACAATGGGGGAAGGATGTTGAAATGATTGGTGATGTAAAGACAATGGATACCAATAAAATGTATTTAAAATATCTTAAAAGATCCCATGAACAATTTTTTAAAGATTAAAAAAAGAAATTAACAGCATTCATTATAGATGTGGAGATGAAAGAAACCTTAGAAACCATCAAGTCTAGACCCCAATATTCTCCATATTACAGATAAGAAAACAGCCCCACAAAGGTTAAGTGGAAGTGGAAGCAACAGGATTGAAAGCCAAGCTGTCTAAATCTAAATATAGCACTCTTTCCAATGAATCACTCTCTGCTTGGATGTGGAGGAATAAGGCAGACAAAAAAAAAAAAAAAAAAAAAAAAAAGTTTATGCCAACATTTCAAGTCTAGGTGAATTGAGAGTGGGGTCCTCAACTGAAATGGGAAAGTCTGAGGAAGGGGAAAGTTTTGAGAGGAAGAAGAGGAGTCCAGTTTTGTAATATGCTGAGGTCCTAATTGTAAATCCAGGAGACGGCTTGCAGCCATTCCATTTCTTGAGCCAGGAAATCTAGAGCTCTGGGGAGAGGTCGGGGTGGATATATGGGTCTGAGAGTCTTCTGCAAAAAGGAGTCATCCATCACCATTCAGTTCTCATTGTGGGCATCTGCATTTAGAAGACTAATGCAGAATATCTTTCTGTGCTTCTGGCAGTAGGTCCCCCAGGGGCTGGCATAGAGTTGGATGCTGGCTGCACACGGGCAGCATGGCAGCCGGAGATAACGTCTGGGAGCCAAAGAACAGGCAGATAGTGTAGCCTGTGGGTGTGACAGAGGTACTACCACAGGTGGCAGGTGGCCAGGGCCACATGCTAGGGGGCCCAGCAGAACCCTTCATCCCAAACACCAGGCAGGGAGCTAGATGAGCCAGCATTCACTCCATCCGAGCTGCACAACCTCAGGCTGATGGGAAACGTTCCACCAGCTCACAGGGCTGGGTGCCGGGCCTGGAGAGGGGAATATCTGAAAAACCAAGAAAACAAAGGCACATCAAGTAGGTAGGAGCTATTCTTAAGATCCTGGGTACAATCCTAACTCCTGGGATCAAGTGGCATAATAACTATAAAACACTTAGCATAGTGCCTGGTACTATATAAACTATATAAATGTTAACTTAAAAAACAAAATAATTTTGCAGCTGTCTGACATTATCTAGCCCAGTCTACTCCTTGTGTATATAGCCTTGTATATAAGGCCCACAGATGGAAGTTATTTGTGCAAGGTCACTTGGCAAATAACCAGCCTCCTATATTTGAACTATGGTTCTCTGATTCCAAATCTATTGCTTTCCCTATCACAACTATTGCTACTTTACTTTCTTTTTTGGATGTTTCAAAAAGCCAAGACAAGTTCCTATTTTGGAAAACATACTCCTGCTGTATCTACGTCTCAATTAAGAAACTGGAATGGCAGCATGTCTCAAATACTGATCTACCTGCTTTCAGACTCTTCCAGTAAAAATTCTCAGGAGAAGAAACAGAAGAGACCAGAACAATAGTTGAAAAAACTTTATGTCTGGAATATTCTCCCCTCTTGGTCTCCTTTAGCTTTCCTTCAAGTCCCCCCCCCCAAAAAAAGCAAGCAAACAAAAAACCTTATCTTATTTAAGAAGAAGCCCGACTCCTTAAAATTAGTGTTTCCCCACAGTTTTTTTTTTATATTACATATGTTTTTATTTATTTTAGTAAGATTTTTCCAATTGCATTTTGATCTGGTACCACAATGTTTTGAGCATGTAATATTCCTTGAAACAAAATTGAAACATCATATAAGGATACATGGGTCCTATCAATGATTTCTTTTTTTTCTTTTCTTTTTTTTTTTTTTTGGTTTGTTTATTTATTTATTTATTTATTTTAAATTTTATTTTATTTTATAATTATAACATTTTTTTGACAGTACATATGCATGGGTAATTTTTACAACATTATCCCTTGCATTTACTTCTATTCAGATTTTTTCCCTTCCTCCCCCAACCCCCTCCCCCAGATGGCAAGCAGTCTTATTTATGTTAAATATATTACAGTATATTCTAGATACAATATATGTGTGTAGAACCGAATTTTTTGTTGCACAGGAAGAATTGGATTCAGAAGGTAAAAATAACAGTTTACATTCATTTCCCAGTGTTCCTTTTCTGGATGTAGCTGGTTCTGTCCATCATTAATCAATTGGAATTGGATTAGCTCTTCTCTATATTGAAGAAATCCACTTCTATCAGCATACATCCTCGTACAGTATCATTGTTGAAATGTATAATGATCTTCTGGTTCTGCTCGTTTCACTCAGCATCAGTTGATGTAAGTCTCTCCAAGCCTCTCTGTATTTCTCCTGTTGGTCATTTCTTATAGAACAATAATATTCCATAACATTCATATACCATAGTTTACCCAACCATTCTCCAATTGATGGACATCCATTCATTTTCCAGTTTCTAGCCACTATGAAAAGGGCTGCCACAAACATTTTGGCACATACAGGTCCCTTTCCCTTCTTTAGTAGTTCCTTGGGGTATAAGCCCAGTAGTAGTATGGCTGGGTCAAAGGGTATGCACATTTTGATAACTTTTTGGGCATAATTCCAGATTGCTCTCCAGAATGGTTGGATTCTTTCACAACTCCACCAACAATGCATCAGTGTCCCAGTTTTCCCACAGCCCCTCCAACATTCATCGTTATTTGTTCCTGTCATCTTAGCCAATCTGACAGGTGTGTAATGATATCTCAGAGTTGTCTTAATTTGCATTTCTCTGATCAATAGTGATTTGGAACACTCTTTCATATGAGTGGAAATAGTTTTAATTTCATCATCTGAAAATTGTCTGTTCATATCCTTTGACCATTTATCAATTGGAGAATGGCTTGATTTCTTATAAATTAAAGTCAATTCTCTGTATATTTTGGAGATGAGGCCTTTATCAGAACCTTTAACTGTAAAAATGTTTTCCCAATTTGTTACTTCCCTTCTAATCTTGTTTGCATTAGTTTTGTTTGTGCAGAAACTTTTTAATTTGGTGTAATCAAAATGTTCTGTTTTGTGATCAATAATGGTCTCTAGTTCTCCCTTGGACACAAACTCCTTCCTCCTCCACAAGTCCGAGAGGTAAACCATCCCATGTTCCTCCAATTTATTTATGATTTCGTTCTTTATGCCTAAATCTTGGACCCATTTTGATCTAATCTTAGTATGTGGTGTTAAATGTGGGTCCATGCCTAGTTTCTGCCATACTAATTTCCAGTTTTCCCAGCAGTTTTTGTCAAATAATGAATTCTTATCCCAAAATTTGGGATCTTTGGGTTTGTCAAAGATTAGATTGCTATTTTTATTCACTATCTTGCCCTATGAACCTAACCTATGCCACTGATCAACTAGTCTATTTCTTATCCAATACCAAATGGTTTTGGTGACTGTTGCTTTATAATATAGCTTTAAATCAGGTACACTTAGACCACCTTCCTCTGACTTTTTTTTCATTAGTTCCCTTGCAATTCTCGACCTTTTATTCTTCCATATGAATTTTGTTGTTATTTTTTCTAGGTCATTAAAATAGTCCCCACAGTTGATTATCTCCATTTTATCTTTTCTCTTAATCTTGTTTGTATATAAATGTTTTCTACTGTCTCTATCCCTACAAAGGAATTGGTGTTTTTTGTTTTTGTTTGTTTTTATTGTTTTTTTTTTTTTTTTTTTTTTTTGGTGAGTGAGGATGGCTTTCTCTGTACCAGTAGTTCTTAGTACAATGCCTGGCACACATTTTGTTATTGTTGTCCAGTATTCTCAGTCTTGTTTGACTCTTGGTCACCCCATTTGGAGTTTTCTTGGTAAAGATACTAGAGTCATTTGTCATTTCCTTCTTCAGCTCATTTTAAAGATGAGGAAACTGAGGCAAACAAGGTTAAGTGATTTCCCACACAGCTAGTAAGTGTCTAAGGCTAGATTTGAACTCATGAAAATGAATCTTTCTGATTCCAAGTCAGCACTACCTAGCTGCCCCTAAGATGTCTGGCACATAGTAGGCACTTAACAAGTGCTTGTTTATTTTCTGCCTGCCTGGTACTCTTGTTGTGGCATTTGGATTTGTTTAATGGGGACATTAAACTCTACAGTAAAAAACCTATTTCTAACAAATCTTGAAAAATCAGCAGCTGATAATGCCAAAAAAAGAGCTGCCTACCAGTTCCCCCATTCTGGGAAAAGTAATCCAGGAAATGCCTTGAGTGAGATCGGACCTTCTATCAGTCTCTGGGGTGAACATATAGTGGGATGTTCCTGCTGGTGATTGGCTTTCTGAGTTATTTTTTATTCAAATCCATTAACAAGATACCAAAGGTCAACTCTTCCACCCACCTACTCCCACCACTCCATAAAGCATAATGAGACATAGGGTCAGTCTGGAGTGTTTATTACCTTTATGAATATTCTTTGTCTAGGGAGACTCTTGGACTGATTGCTTCCAACCCTGCTCAATTCCTCACTCTGACCTTTGACTCTCCTTTTTCCATCTCTCTACCCATCCCTGTTGTCTTCTCAAATTGGAGGTATGCCTAGCCTTTTTTTTTTTTTTTTTTCTGCAGCAGACAGCCTTCATTTAAGGAAGTGTCCGTGCCAGTCACGTTTCCTGGTTTTGTTCCTGCCTCTTTAGATTTTTATACTTTGCCCTCCCGTTGAGTGCCTTTCCTGTCCCATTCTACTTTAAGGTATTGTCTGTCCCAATTTTAATGTAAACTCCTTGTGAGTAGGAACTATCTTTCTTTTTGCTTGTATTTGTATTCCCGATGCTTAGCACAGAATTTGGCATGCAGTAAGAGTTCCATAAATGCTTCATCTGGTCTAATTTCTAATCGTAAATCTTAAACCTTAATTGCCCCATTTTTGAAATGGTGATAATACTGGTCCTACTTATCTCAAAGAACTGTTGGGAGAAAAGTGCTTTGTGCTTTTTTCTTTGTTTTATTTTCTACTTCAAACTGTTTGCCTTTTATTAAAGAGCAATTTTATTATTATAATATAATTATATGTATTATATATGATATATATAATAATGTAATAATTTTATTATTATACAGATAAATACGTTGAAATAATGCACTATTCTTGCCATCAGCAGCTTTAGGAAAATGTGGACAGTCAAGGAACTTGAAAACAATTCTTTACCCTGGCCTAATTCTGCTGGAGTGGAGATTTCCAAGTCATCTAACATTGGTTAGAACTCTTTGATAACATAAGAGTAGATTTCCTTACATTTGCTTTCTCATATAAGATTGATTAATTGATTATGGTATATGTTGACCTCAAAGCAACATCAGGTGAGCAAGCCAATTTCAGAAAAGCCTGGAAAGACTTACATGAACTGATGATGCTGAGTGAAATGAGCAGAACCAAGAGAACATTGTATACAGTAACAACAAAATTATGTGAGGATCAACTGTGATGCACTTGGCTCTTTTCAACAATGAGGTGATTCAAGGCAATTCCAATAGACTTGGGTTGGAGAGTGACATCTGAATCCAGAGAAAGAACTATGGGGACTGAATGTGGATCAAAGCATAGTATTTTCACTTTTTGTTGTTTGTTTAGTTTTTTCTTTCTTATGTTTTTTTTTCCCCTTTTGATCTGATTTTTTTTTTGCACAGCACAACAAATATGGAAATATGTTTTGAAGAATTGCACATGTTTAAACTATATTGGATTGCTTGCTGTATTGGGGAGGAGGGTAAGATCACAGGAGGGAGGGAGAAAATTTTGGAACAAAAGTTTTTGCAAAGATGAATATTAAAAACAATCCTTGCATGTATTTAGAAAATTAAAATACTATTTTAAAAAATAAATAAAATTCCATATTATTTAAGATCAAAATGGATCCAAGATTTAGGTATAAAGAACGAGATTATAAATAAATTAGAGGAACATAGGATAGTTTACCTCTCAGACTTGTGGAGAAGGAAGGAATTTGTGTCCAAAGGAGAACTAGAAATCATTATTGATCACAAAATAGAAAATTTTGATTACATCAAATTAAAAAGCTTTTGCACAAACAAAACTAATACAAACAAGATTAGAAGGGAAGTAACAAATTGGGAAAACATTTTTACAGTTAAAGGTTCTGATAAAGGCCTCATCTCCAAAATATACAGAGAGTTGACTTTAATTTGTAAGAAATCAAGCCATTCTCCAATTAATAAATGGTCAAAGGATATGAACAGACAATTTTCAGATGATGAAACTCATATGAAAGAGTGTTCCAAATCACTATTGATCAGAGAAATGCAAATTAAGACAACTCTGAGATACCACTACACACCTGTCAGATTGGCTAACATGACAGGAACAAATAATGATAAATGTTGGAGGGGATGTGGAAAAACTGGGACACTGATGCATTGTTGGTGGAATTGTGAAAGAATCCAACCATTCTGGAGAGCAATCTGGAACTATGCCCCAAAAGTTATCAAACTGTGCATACCCTTTGATCCAGCAGTGCTACTACTGGGCTTATATCCCAAGGAAATACTAAAGAAGGGAAAGGGACTTGTATGTGCCAAAATGTTTGTGGCAGTCCTTTTTGTAGTGTCTAGAAACTGGAAAATGAATGGATGCCCATTAATTGGAGAATGGTTGGGTAAATTATGGTATATGGATGTTATGGAATATTATTGTTCTGTAAGAAATGACCAGCAGGATGAATACAGAGAGGCTTGGAGAGACTTACATCGACTGATGCTGAGTGAAACGAGCAGAACTAGGTGATCATTATACACTTCAACAAAGATACTGTATGAGGATGTATTCTGATGGAAGTGGATATCTTCAATATAGAGAAGAGTTAATCCAATTCCAATTGATCAATGATGGACAGAATCAGCTACATCCAGAAAAGGAACCCAGGGAAATGCGTGTAAACTGTGAGCATTTTTTTGTTTTTTCTCCCCAGGTTATTTTTTACCTTCCGAATCCAATTCTTCCTTTGCGACAACAACAACAACAAAATTCGGTTCTGCATATATATATATATTGTACCTAGGATATACTCTAACATATTTAATATGTATGGGAATCCCTGCCATCTAGGGGAGGGGGTGGAGGGAAGGAGGGGAAAATTCGGAACAGAAAGGAGTACAAGGGATAATGTTGTAAAAAAAAAAAAAGTTATAATTATAAAAATTTTTTTTTAAATTCCATCTTATTAAAAAAAAAAAAAAAAAAAAAAAAAAAAAAGCAACACCAGTGGTTTGGGGTTTAGAAATCTGGTCATTCATCCCCAAACAGTGTGTTGTTCCATTAAAAAAAAAAAATCCTAAGCATTCACTTTTGTTTATTGAAATATGTCACTCAACAAAGAGCCAACTGGATTATCTTGTGAGATCAGTAGGGGATAGGAAAGGTTCTGGCCCCTAGCTCTTAAAACAAGACCCATAATTTCCTCCAGGTCCAGGCGGTGTAATGGGAGGAGAGGAATGGCCAGTCTGCCCCAGAGGCAAACCAGGAAAGAAAGCACTTTGTAAAGCTTAAAGTGCCACATATATATATATATATTAAAAAGTGTGTTATAAATGTGGTCTTCCGACCAACTCTGCAAAAGCCAAATTGCCCAGCAGAGGGCGTGCTTGAATGAATACAGTAGATAAAAATAGTTTGTGATTAACATATCAGTTATTTACATGTAAATGGATATTTCCCATCTGTTTGCAAACAGTTTGTTCTATTGAGTTTTATGATCTCCATGAAATATGATTAGCAGATTATGGCATGCTCCTTTTTAGCTAGTACAGATGTTAACTTCTGTCCAGACTTAGCCTAAATGATTATAGATTCTAAATTAGTGGCAGCAGTCAAATTTATGAGAGTTCTCGAAGGATTTTAGGATTTTTGAGCTGGGAAGGCCCTTAAAGATTATCTTCTCTACACATTTTATTGTAAGGATAAGGGAAGAAAGCATAAGAGGATATGAAAGAGAAAAGGACTTTCCAAGGAAACAGATACTAACTGGCTGAACCAGAATTTTAAGTCAAGTATCTTATTCCAAATCCAGGATTCTTTATGAAGTGCTCAGCTGAGCATGGTGATGGGGGAGTGTTTGGTCATTGTTCAGTGCTTGCTAATTTTTTTCTGTTGTGACTCAGTCATTTTTCAGTCACGTCTGACTCTTCATGACCCATTTCACATTTTCTTGGCAAACTGGAGTGATATGCCATTTCTTCCCCTCCCCTCATTTTTATAATGAGGAAATTGAAGCAAACAGGCTTAAGTGACTTGGCCAGGGTCACACAGCTATTAAGTGTCTCAGGGAAAATTTGAACTCAAGAAGATGAATCTTTCTAGTCTTGGGTCAAAGCACTCTCTCCATTGTGCCACCTAGCTACCCTATGTTCAGTACTATGTAAATAATTGCTCTAGTTATTAATAGTATTATTCTCCCACCAAAATCCCCTCTTCCTCCTTATCATGATGTGGACCCTGGTTTGTCCAGTATTCCAGTTAATCACAAACTTGGACTGGTTTTTACTTAATCTTGAAAGACAGGACATTATCTGAGGACCAGCTAACTTCAGATAATCTCATTACTGACAGAGTGGTCACCAGACAGTGAATTCCTATGACCATATCAACTCATTAAAACACCTACTAAAACATGGATCTATGTCAACAAACATGTGCAGGCTCTCCCTCACTCGAATTCAATTCATTTACATATCATGCCCTCACCTCCCTGATGTCATAGTCATTTCTGATAACAAAGCTCAAATAACAATAATGTGCTAAACACTGTATGAGAGGTAGAGAGATTCTCTAATGGCAAACCATAGTCCCAGGAGTATTGAGATAAAGATTATTACTAAGCATTTTGAATAAGGATGAAAAGGATGGTAGAGGGACTGAAATAGCTCTTTTGCCCCTTACATACTTTTCTGGGCTTAGAGGAAAAGGAGAAAAGGAAGAAAATGTGTTTTGTCCTTACTTTAAAATGAGAACCCTAGGGGAAGCTAGGTAGCTCAGTGGATACATCACCAGCTTTTAAATCAGGAGGACCTGAGTTCAAATTTAACCTCAGACACTTAACACTTCCTAGCTGTGTTACCTTGGGCACAATCGCCTCAGGAAAAAAATAAAATAAAATGAGAACCCTAAGTATCAGAGAGTTCCAAGGAGAAAGAGAAGGAACATCAAATCAAGCCAGCCAGCATTTAATAAAGGTTTGATATGTTCTAGGCATGGGCCTAAGCACTGGCATTACAAATATCAAACTGTCTTTCCAGCCAGATCCAATATGAGCCTGCTTTCTTCATTGGACAAGCAAGAGATCAAAACAGATGATATCAGGTGTACTTTGCCATTAGCAAGCATCTTTCCCAAATTTTTTCTTGATTCAAGAACAAAGACAGATCCAATAACATTCTATTTATGAATTCATGATAGCTTTGAGAACTCCATGTTTTTGTTCTTCAGTTTTAAAAAAGGAAATTAATTAGATGTAATGTGAAAAGGGATTGTCTCTGCCTTTCTTGGAACAACTACTTATATGTTTCATTCTTTCTTTTCATTCTTTTTTGCATGCTCTTTAATTGTGTCATACACACTAATCATGAATGTTCCCTGAGGTTCTGTCCTGTGTTCCCTTCTCTTTTATCTCTATATTTTCTCAGTTGGTGATCTCATCAGCTCCTGTGAGTTCAATTACTATCTCTGTGCAGATGATTCCCAGGTCTAATTATGTCAGTCACCAACTGCCTATTGGACATTTTGAAATGGATACCCTATAGGCATTTCCAAACATTTCCAAAACAATTATTCTCTTCTCTGGGACGGTCCCTATCACTTCCTTATCCTTATCCCCACTGTCCTTCCAGCCACCAGCCTCACAACGTTAACACTCTCTTTGTCTCATCCTATATATCCAGTCTGTTTCAAATGTGTTTCTTTATGACAGTTCTCCAAAAATTCCTTCTCTCCATTCACACAATCACCACCTAAATTCAGGCCCTCACCTCTCCCCTAGACTATTTCAATAGCTTCATAATGGGTCTCCCTGACTTAATTCTTTGGCTATTCCATTCTCCATGCAGATGCCAAAGAAATTTTCCTAAATCACAAGTTTTTGTCATTATCCTACTCAATAAATTCCAGTTGTTCCCTATTACTTAACCACATCCTGTTTGGTTTTTAAAGCAAATCACAATCTGGTCCCTTCCTATCTTTCTAATATCCTCACCTGTCACTCTCTTTGACCCATTCTATGGTACATCTGTTGTGGCAGGATCACCATCACCATTCCTCCCACATGATTCTCCATCACTGATTTTGGGTTGGCTCGCTATCTCTCAGAATCTCTAGTTCCCTTTATGATTCAAACAACAACTTTTGTTGGACAATTTTCCAGTCCTTTGGGCTATTAGTCTTCCCATATAAAGTTAGTTATCTTCCACTCTGTGTGCATGTTGTATCTACCTATTGATATACACATCACAAATAAGCTACATTTATTCATACACCCTCCATTAGAATGTGGCCTTCTTGAGGACAAGGGACTATTTTAAACTTTTGTTAACACAATGGTTAATACATTGTTGTTCAACTAATCATGTCTCTTCCTCACCCCATTTGGGGTTTTCTTGACAGAGACTGAAATGGTTTGCCATTTCCTTCTCCAGCTCATTTTACAGATTCGGAAACTGAGGCATATGGAATTAAGTGACTTCCCCAAGGTCACATTTCTAATAAGTGTCTGAGGGCCAGATTTGAACTCAACTCCTCCTAACTCCAGAGCTGGTACTCTGTGCACTAACTCCCTAGTTTCACACAATAAGCCCTTAATAAATGCTTGTTGATTGAGCCCAGAGGAGGTGCTAGGAGGCTGGCCTGGGCTGCCTCTCTCCCACCTGTGCTTCCCACCTTTTAGTTCCTCAAAGCAACAAGTGGGATTTACTTCCAACTTTAAAAGGAAAGGGGGAGGGCCTGTAGATTGGCAGAGAGCTGAAGAGGTTGCCCAGGGAGAAGAATATAGCCTTGCCAGTTCCCTGGGCCAAGAGTGGGTTGCTGGGTAAATTCATGGAAATAGAATTCTTTTTTTTTTTTTAAATTGAACAGGACTATTTTCATGTCAATGCCTGTGTTTCCTGGCACACCTCCAAACTCCAAATCTGAGTCTTTGTCTGAAGGTGGCAACAGGGAAGATGAGCCATGCGGGGTGGATTCTCCTCCTTCCCTCCTTCGTACATCTGGTTTCCTGCCTCCTGCCTTCATGTTTATTCCTCTGTGCTGCTGTGGATAGGTGTGGGACCTCTCACAGCACCACAGGCTTCTGGGAGCTGAGACTTGGAGATGTCGTCCAGCCCTCCTGTTTTAAAATTGGGGAATGGGAGCCCAGAGGACAGAAGGGAGCTGTGACACTGGCTAAAGACCCTGATCCCTGTCACAGAAACACTGACAGACGAAGGGCTGGAGATCTCATAGGCTGTCCTAGCCCAGAAAGGGACTTGGCTGAGACTCTGGGGCCAAGAAGAAAGAGAAGAACCACGAGTTCTCTGGCCCACCATGTTTCTCCTAATAAGTCCTTGGGATGGACTTTTTTCCCCTGAACCCCAATCCAGTAGGAAACATGGGATGGGGTCATTTCCAAGAGACGTGGAGGCAGGAAGGCAAGAGAAAACATACACATGAGTGAACTGGAGTCGCCTGGGGGGTCCCAAACCAGCAGCTGAGTCAGTGAAAGGAAAAAATCCAATGCACAGAGTGGGATTTCTGCCTTCCCATTATGTCCTCTCCAGAATCCCACTTGTGGTGCAGCTCTCTCAGCCTGCCACAGGGGGGCTCTCCTGGACACCCCTTCAGTTTTAGCCCAGTGTCTTTGTACTGATTTCCTTCTTCATCTCTATGACAACTTCTGGAGGTGGGAAATTGTTTTTATTCTCAAGATTACCTAGATAGTAATAATAACAAATAAGTAAAAAAAAAAGAGAGAGAGTATTTACATAGTAAGAATAATAAATGATGAAGTCAATAAGATTATTCAGATGGAATAATAAATAAAAATAAGTAAAAATTATCCACTTAATAAGAATAATGAATAATTAAATCAATAAAGATTGCCCAGATAGTGAAAAGCACAACTTGGAGCCTATGCCAGATATTGAGATTTCGTTCCCCAATACACAATTGTCCTTCCAGTTTACAAAGAACTTTCCTTGTAGAGAGGAGGCAGGCAGGTTGTACCAAGACTGACATAGCCACTTTGTTGTTATTCTTTAAATGGGGCCTAGGAAAGGCTTTCTGAGGGTGACCTCATTGATCCTCACAGCAGCCTCTTGTGAAAAGCACCCCAGGAGTTATGCTCCCCATTTGGTAGATGAGGAAACTGAGGTTTACCGGGGATTAAATGACTCGGCTGGAATCACTCAGTGAGGGTGGGGAGTCTGGATATGGGAGTCAGTGCTCAGCCTTTCTGACTTCCCAGAACAGGCCCCAAGCGGAGGCTCAGGGACGGGCCTCAGTGCTGCTCAAGGACCCATGGGCAGCAAATAACAGAGCCGGGATTCAGAGCGGGGACGAGATTTAGAGCTGGAAGCAGTCCCAGAAATCTGCGGGTCCAACCCTCTCCTTTCACCTCTGACAGCAAGGCCAGCGGGCCCCCACTCCGCCATGCTGTCAGGCTTCTTAGAATGAACAGCAAGACCCAGTCTCTGTAGACAGAAACGGAGACAGCTGGAAGAAAGAAGTTCAGGATCATTTGGTGCAAAGTCAAACGGAATGTGGTGGCTGTTCTGGGCTGGCTGGCCAAGTGCTGCGAGCTCCCTGGAAGTGTCAGCGGAGCATCACTGTGTCATGGAAGCCTGAACATCGGGCAAGCAGAATATTCATCTCGGTGCTGTGACAGCAGCTCCTTTCTCTCAGCTGTCGCCAGCAGCCCCGGCTCCCTTCCCGCAGTCGCACCCCCCCAGCAGTGAGAACCTTCAGCTTTGTAATCTGCCATTTGGAGCAGATGCTGCCTGTGTTTGCCACACTGTCACATCTCCCCTGCCTTTTTGGATCTCATCGGAAATCAATCCTGCCCACGTCTGCAGATCTCTCCCTCCTTCTCTCCATCTCTTTTTGCCTCTCTCTCTCTCTCTCTCTCTCTCTCTCTCTCTCTCTCTCTCTCTCTCTCTGTCTTCTCTGTCTCTGTCTCTTTGTCTCTCTGTCTCTGTCTCTCCCTCTCTGTCTGTCTGTCTGTCTCTGTCTCTTTGTCTCTCTGTCTCTCTCTGTCTCTGTCTCTCCCTCTCTGTCTGTCTGTCTCTGTCTCTCTGTCTCTCCCTCTCTGTCTGTCTGTCTCTGTCTCTCTGTCTCTCCCTCTCTGTCTGTCTCTCTGTCTCTGTCTCTGTCTCTCTCTGTCTCTGTCTGTCTGTCTCTCTGTCTCTCTCCATATCTCTCTGTCTCTCTCTGTCTCTGTCTCTCCCTCTCTGTCTCTCCCTCTCTGTCTGTCTGTCTCTGTCTCTCTGTCTCTCCCTCTCTGTCTCTGTCTCTGTCTCTGTCTCTCTGTCTCTGTCTCTGTCTGTCTGTCTCTCTGTCTCTCTCCATATCTCTCTGTCTCTCTCTGTCTCTGTCTCTGTCTCTCTCTGTCTCTGTCTGTCTGTCTCTCTGTCTCTCTCCATATCTCTTTTTCTGTCTCTGTCTCTCTCTGTCTCTGTCTCTCTCTCTCGCCTTCTCTTCCTTCTCTCCCTCTCTCCCTCCCGCCCCCCCCCTTCCTCTACACACACACACAGACACTTTCTCTGTTTCCCTCTCTTCTCCCACCCTCCCCCACTATGTTTTTCTTTTTGGTGGTTATTAACTTTGGAAAGGCCTCAGTGTGCATGAAAAAATGCCAGCCTTGTAATGTTTCTAGTGTAAGAACGGGCTCATTCTGAAAAGGCCTGTGGACCACATGTATGCAATAAAGGCAGGGCTGCGGCCAGGACCTCACCAGGGAAGAGGAGGACTTTGCTCTCTAGCCTAAGTTTCACTCCTGTACCTTTTCCCCTCCCCCTCCTTTACACCTTTGAGAAAAGGGTCAGAGAATTAAAAGACCCTGAGGGTCAGAGAATTAAAAGACCCTGAACTCGAGGGTCCTAGAGAGTGGCTAGAAGAGTAGCTTCCATTCCTTCAGGGGGATGACTGGGTGTACTCTAGGACAGGGACAACACTTTGGGATGTCATTGGTCCAGGGAATTTCCAGGACAGGTAACTCTCCCTACCAAAGCACGGAAGTATCTTCTCCACAATTTATAGTCTCAAGTAGGTACCAAGAGCATTGAGAAATTGTCAGTCAGTCAGTGAGCATTTATTAAGTGCCTACTACCTGTTAGATACCGTGCTAACCCATGAAGATGCAAAGAGGCAAAAGCTATTCTAAAGGAGCTCAGAGTCCAACAGGGGAAGCAATGTGCAAACCACTATGTAGGAAACAAGATGAAAACAAGCTGAATTGAGGGTATTCTCAGAGGGGAGGGACTGAAATGAAGAAGCACTAAGAAAAGTTTTTTGCAAAAGCTGGGAATTTACCCCAGGTCAAAGTGCAATCGATAAAGAGCTGACTGTGGAGTCAGGAAGGGCTAAGTTCAAATCCTGATTCAGAAACTAGTTGTATAATCCTGGACAAGTAATTTAACCCTATCCTTATTTAGTTTACTCATCTGTAAAATGGAGATTGTACTGCTTCCCAGGGCTGCTGTGAAGACCAAATGAGATAACACATGTAAAGCATTTTGCAAACCTTAAAACATTATATAAATGGTATTATTCTTATGGGCAGCTAGGTGGCACAGTGGATACAAGCATTGGGACTGGAGTTAGGAAAACCCGAGTTCAAGTATATGCTCGGACACTTCCTAGCTCCAAGCACTCCACAGCACTTGCTCTAGCTGCCCTCATGGCCATTGGAGCAAATTGTTCCCATCTGCCCATTACATCCCCCAAAGCATGGACCAGTTTGAAGCCTGTCGGTTACCGTGGGTCTGGTTTTCCCTGTCTGCCAAGATGTTTCTGGGGAGAGGGGTTGACTGCTGGGTGTGCTACAGCTTCTTGGAGCCACAGGTGAGAGGTAGGTGGACACAAAAGGTAGATGCGAAGCCCTGAAAAGGTGCTAGTCTTCCTTGAACACCCCATTACCCTAGCCAATCCAAACACTCTAGACCAGCAGGGAACAAATCTCATGGAGAGTGTCAGGTGGTGATGGAAGGTAAAGTCTGCTTGTCCAAGGAAATGACTATTACCGTACAATACCAGGATCAGACCCAACAGAAGCAGAGTGATGACCCCACAAGACAAAATCAGTCCATCAAGAGAATTTTCCTTATCCATATGATGAGTTCATAAGGTGGTAAACCTTTATTTTGTTTGGGGCAGCTAAATGACAGAGTTCAAATTCAGCCTCAAGCCATAATAACCTTGTGATCCTAGGCAAAGCACTTAAGATTGCCTCAGTTTCCTTATCTATAAAATGATCTGGAGAAGGAAATGGCAAACCATTCCAGTATTTTTGCCCCCCCCCAAAAAAAAAAATCACACCAAAAAAACAAAAGGTGTCTGAAGAGTCAGACATTACTGGAAAAACGACTCAGCAACAATAAAGAAAGCCTTCCAGACCAGTAGTCAATGGAGGGAAGGGAGAGCGCTGCAGACAAGTGGACAGCCAGAGAAAATGGGCAGGGCAAAGAGATGGAATGACTGTGTAACAGCCGGGAGCAATCTGAGAACAGAGTTGCTTTATGTTCACTTCACAGAAAACTATCGAGTGGATTAGTTGGAGTATAAAGGTTCCTCTCTACCATCTGCATTGTTTAATTTGGTGCTTGGACAAGATTCTGGGGGACTCTTTCAACCAAATCTCTGGAGTCCTTGAAAGGAGTTATGTTTGGGGCAGTGGCGCAGTGGATGGAGCACCAGCCTTGAATTCAGGAGGACCTGAGTTCAAATCTGGTCTCAGACACTTAACACTTCCTAGCTGTGTGACCCTGGGCAAGTCACTTAACCCCAGCCTCAAAAAAAAAAAAGAAAGAAAAGAAAAAAGAAAGAAAGGAATTATGTTTGAAGTTTTCTAGAGTAAATTTGGGGTAGCATAAAGAAAAGCTTCTTATACTGTGGGTTGCAACCTCATATGCAGTCTCAAAACTAAAGTTTGATGTCATGAAATTATAATTTATTATCAATAAATGCGTATTTTATATACTTATGTACCTGGGATCATGTAAAAATTTCTTCAGTGAAAAGGAGTTGCAAACAATGGGTCCAATAGACTTGTGATGGAGAGAGCCATCTGCATTCAGACAGAAGACTACGGGGATTGAATTTATATCACAACATAGTATTTTCACCATTTGTTGTTATTTGCTTGCTTGTTTTTTTTCTCCTTTTCCCCCACTTTTGATCTGATTTTTCTTGTGCAGCATGATAAATATGAAAATATACTTAGAAGAATTACAAATATTTAATCTGTATTGGATTACTTGCTCTTTAGGAGAGGAAGAAAAATTTGGAACACAAAGTTTTTTAAGGATGGGTGTTAAAAATTATTTTTGTGTGCATTTTGAAAAATAAAAGGCTATTATTATTTAAAAAAAAAAGAAGAAGAAGAAGAAGAAGAAGAAGAAGAAGAAGAAGAAAAGAAGGAGAAGAAAAGAAGAAGAAGAAGAAGAAGAAAAGAAGAAGAAGAAAAGAAGAAGAAGAAGAAGAAGAAGAAGAAGAAGAAGAAAAGAAGAAGAAGAAGAAGAAGAAGAAGAAAAGAAGAAGAAGAAGAAGAAGAAGAAGAAAAGAAGAAGAAGAAGAAGAAGAAGAAGAAAAGAAGAAGAAGAAGAAGAAGAAGAAGAAGAAGAAGGAGAAGAAGAAGAAGAAGAAGAAGAAGAAGAAGAAGAAGAAGAAGAAGAAGAAGAAGAAGAAGAAGAAGAAGAAGAAGAAGAAGAAGAAGAAGAAGAAAAAGAAAAAGAAAAGGGGTGTCAGTTGGAAAAAGCCCTGGCCTAAAAAATTAAAGAGAGAATGATTTGGAGGGCAGCCCCCAAACTGAACTGGGTTATATAAACCAAAATTTGAAGAATCTAGTATTCCAATTCCATTTCTATTATTTTATATTTATTTATTTTGCTGAGGTTGGGGTAAAGTGACTTGCCCAGAGTCACACAGCCAGGAAGTGTTAAGTGTCTGAGATCAAATTTGAACTCGGGTCCTCCTGACTTCAGGGGCGCTTCTCTACCCACTGTGCTACCTAGCTGCTCCTATATTCATTTCTTTATCTATGTACCTGCCTCGAAGAGAATGTCAGTTCCTTGACAGGTAGGGACTAATTTTGTTTTTTTCTTCTTATCTTTAACTTTGGTTCCTTATACTTATTGTTTTCATTGTTCAGTCATATCCAACTTTTTGTGACCTCATTTGAGATTTACTTGGGAGAGATACTAGAGAAATTTGCCATTTTCTTCTCCAGCTCATTTTACAGATGAAGAAACTGAAGCCAACAGGGTTAAGTGACTTGCCCAGGGTCGTATAACTAATAAATATCTGATGTCAGATTTGAATTTTGGTCTTCCTAATTCAAACCCCAAGCCACCTAAGTAACCTTAAAATTTTATTGGTGTGTTATTAAATCATTTCAATTGTGTCCTACTCTCCATAACTCCATAACTGCCTTTTTCTTCTCCAGATCATTTTACAGATGAGGAAACTGAGGCAGATTTAAATGACTTGCCCAGAGTCACAAGCTGGTAAATATTTGAGATTGGGTGAGCACTCCATCCACTTTACCACCTAGCTTCCTGTTTTTACATTTAAAGAGAATTACATTAAAGTTTGTTGAGCTGAATACAAACCCTGAGTGAGGTGTTTGCTAATCCAACGTGACAAGGTTTAAAATTTGCAGAAGGACTGATTATTTTTTAAACACCAAAAACAGGGTTATAAATGATGAAGGTATGGTTGGTTTGTGGCTCTAAGGAATTCAATTCCCTGTTGGAAGATCAAAAAGGAAGAAGATTCCCTCCCCCCATTTATTCTGCATGTCCTCACTCTTTCCCTGGTAGAATTGAGATGATGGGAAGGTTGCTTTATGATCCATATCCCAAAGCACTGTACTAGCAGGGGATAGAAATAGGCATTTCCAGAATGCCAGGGTGTTTTCTGTGGAATAATTTCCCTTCTTGGGAGAGTCTAAACTTCAGGGTAAAGCTATGATTTCTGGGGTACTGCTTGTGGAATGTAGGATTTTGCCAGAATTTAATGGGGAAAAAAAAGCTGCTTCACTGGAAATAATATTGCTGTTATTAAGGATACGAAAGGCTATCTTGTAAAAGAGAAATTAAGTTGATTCTCCTTGACCCAGACTAGAATCCCTGGGTAGAAATAAGAGAAGCAAATTTTAGTTTAGTGTAAGGAACAAATTTCTTACAATTAAAGTTGCCCTAAGATAGATTGGATTACCTTTGAAAGGTAGTGAGTTCTCTATCATGGAGGTCTTTGAACAGAAGATGAATCAGAACTGTAACTAGCAATTATGGTACTTAGGAAAAGTAACATAAAAGGAACCATGAAGGCAACTTTTTAAAATAGTATTTTATTTTATCAAATACATGTAAAGATAGTTTTCAACATTCATTTCTGTAAGACTGTAAAATTTTTTCTTCCTCCCCCATCCAAGATAGCAAGCAATCTGATATAGGTCAAAAATGTACAATTCTTCTAAACATATTTCCATATTTGTCATGTTGGACAAGAAAAATCAGACCAAAAGGGAAAAAAAAAAACACAAGACAGAAAAAGCAAACCCAAAAAAAAGTGAAAATACTTTATATTTTGATCCGCATTCAGTTTCCAAAGTTCTCTCTGGATGTGGATGACATTTTCTATCCCAAGTTTATTGGAATTGTCCTGAATCACTTCATTGCTGAGAAGGCCTAAGTTGATCATCACATAATCTCCCTGTTAATGTGTACAGTGTTCTGGTTCTGCTCACTTCATTCAGCATCAGTTCATTCAAGTCTTTTCTGGAATCGGCCTGCTCGCCATTTCTCATAGAACAATAATATTCCATTATATTCGTGTATCATAACTTAGCCATTCTCCACTTGATGGAAGGAAACTCATCAAGACAAATTGAGCTGGAGTGGAGGGGGGCTGCAGAGATGTTGGGAGAGAACCAGACCTCAGGATATAAGATGCTATGAAAGATACACTGGGACATCACCCTGCAGAGATGAGACAGAGAAAGTAGGGAAAGGCTTAATCGTTTCCAGCAGCTGTCCTCTCAGGACAGATAGGCTAGCTGAAATAGCAGCCAGGCACTCCAAGGGAAAAAAGGAAAGCAATGTGTGTCAGGTAGGTCAAACGACTGTTTCCATCTTGACCACCACTTCCCCCCACAACCATGGAGATAGTCTAGGAGCCTGAGCCCAAAGTCCTGGGAACAGCAGCATCTCCTTCCCAAGCCCTTAAAGCAGCTATGCAGGGAACTGATCCTGTCAAAGCTTCAAACTGGCCTCTGTTGGTATTGCAGCCCCTCCTACTCAGGAGCCACAGCTACTGAAAAAGTGGAAAAGAAAGTTCTCACTGACCACCAAAGTACTTGACATTGTCAAATAGTTCCACATCAGAAATAGAAATTGCATGGAAAAAAAAAAAGATGCATTTGCCATTTGCTTAGTGACCTGTGGAATCAGGTTGACTTGATTTCAATCTGGCGTCAGAGATTTACTAAGTGTGTAACACTGAGCAAATAAATCACTTAACCTTTGTTGCCTCAGCTTCTTCATCTGTAAAATGGGATAGTAATAGTACCTACCTCTCAGGGTTGTCATAAGGATCAAATGGGACAAGAATTTTAAAGTGCTAAGCATAGGGCCTGGCACACAGTTAACACTATTAAATGTTAATTCCTGCTCTTGCCCTTGCTACCCCTGCTGTTGCTTCTGCTGCACTGAAGATCAGGAGCCTATCTTCCATATCTGTTGTCTCTCCCATTTGAATGAAAATAATGAAATCTTCAAACTTCAATTATTCTACTTTCAGTTCTCCACTCCAACACACTGTGTGTTGCACATGAACATTTATAGGCACACAATTGTATAGTGCAGTTGTGACTCATTACAACCATTTTAGAAAGGAATTTGGAATTATACAGATAAAGTGACTAAATTGTCTATTCTCTTCCCCCAGGGAGTCTACTACTAGGCTTACGTCCCCAAGAAGGATATTGATAAGAAGAAAGTGATCAAATACACACAAATTTTTTATAAGTTTTTTTGTGTTAGCAAAGAATTAAAAGCAAAATTGATATCTACCAGTTAGGGAAAGGCTAAACAAATGTAGTAATGAATGTCACCTATTTATTTTGCTCTATATGAAATTTTGATTGTGATGAATATAGAGACGCACAGAAAGTTCTCCATGAACTGATGCAGAGTGAAGTAAGCAGAACCAAGAAAACAATATACACAATGGCTATGTAGAAAAACTTAATTGAATTATTTGAACCTCACTCTGCCTGGCTAAGACCTGTTGCTGAGAGACCAGATTTGTTTAAAACTTAACTCAGGACCTAGGTTATACTAACCATAAAGTTTTCAGGTCTGAAGACTGATGACTGACAAGGAGTTTTCTATCTCAATATATCTCAAATAATCCATGTGTCTTTACTGGAAACTATTTTTGTACTGGCCAAATCAGCTACTGTTTTTTGTTTTGTGTGTGTGTGTGTGTGTGTGTGTGTGTGCATACAGGTATTGCTTCTCCCTGAGGCAATTGGAGTTAAGTAATTTGTCCAGGGCCATACAGACAGGAAATGTTGTGTCTGAGGTCAAATTTGAACTCAGGTCCCCCTGACTTCAGAGCTGGTGCTCTATCTACTACGCTGACCCTCAGCTACTGTTTTTTCCCCTTTGTTTGAATTGCATAAAATTTGTAACTTTCAGATACTGAGGTAGGAGGGGAGTAAGCCTCCCCTCATTTTGGTTCTTTCCTTCACTAGACAATTTAATAAACTTTCTAATTCTGGGTTTTGTTCTCTGGGACATCAAGAATGGTGTTAAGAGGTGGGACACACTAATTACAACAAAGTAAATTGAAAGAAGAGATATGAGAAGATAATTCAGTGCTACCCATGGCAGAGATGGTGTGGTACACTGCACATATTTTCAGATTTGTACAATGTATTGATCAGTAATGTTGATTTTTTTCCTCCTCCATTTCTTTTTGGCATTTAAAAATAGTATTTTTACATGAGTTGTTTCTCTGGGAGAAAGAAAAGAAGAGATGATAAGAAAATTACAGTAATGTAAAAAACAAAGAAAAAAAATTTTTTTAATTATATGCATTATGAAAAATGTTCTAAATAATAATTGAGATAAATGCATATTAAGAAAACTCTGAGATATCACTATATACCTCTCAGATTGGCTAAAATGACAAGAGAATATAATTATTAATGTTGGATGGGATGTGGGAAAGCTAGGACACTAATACATTGTTGGTGGAGTTGTGAACTGATCCAATCATCCTGGAGAGTAATTTGGAACTCTGCTCAAAGGGCTATGAAACTATGTATACCCTTTGATCCAGCAATGTCTCTACTAGATCGATATCCCAAAGAGATCATAAAAAAAGAAAAGGACCCACATGAGCAAAAATTTTGTAGCAGTCCTTTTTGTAATGGAAAAAAACTAGAAACTGAGCACATGCCCATCAGTTGGGGAACCGTTGAATAAGTTATGGTATATGAATGTGATGGAATATTACTGTTCTGTAAGAAATGACCAGCAGGATGATTTCAGAAAGGCCTGGAGAGACTTATATGACCTGATGCTAAGTGAAGTCAGCAGAACCAAGAGATTACTGTACACAACAATAAGATTATGTGATGATCAAATGTGATGCATTTGACTCCTTTCAAGAACTTGGTGATTCAGGTCAATTCCAATAGACTTGTGATGGAGAGAGCCATCTGCATACAGAATGTGGATCACAACATAGTACTTTCACCTTTTTTGTTATTGTTTGCTTTGTTTTTCTTTTTCTTTTTCTGATCTGATTTTTCTTGTGCAGCATGATAAATGTGGAAATATGTTTAGAAGAATTGCACACATTTAACCTATTTTGGATTATTTGTTGTCCAGGGGAGGGGTGGGGGAAAGAGATGGAGAAAAAATTTGGAACACAAGGTTTTGCAAGGGTGAATGTTAAAAACTATCTTTGAAAGTATTTTGAAAATAAAAAACTATTATTACCAAAAAAAATTATATGCATTTAGAAAATGTTCCGGAACCACTCTCCTGCCCTTCATTTACACTTGCAGGTGGGATCACGAAAGAGTGGCTATTATATCTCTCCTAAAAGTTCTAAGACTTAGGGGTGGTTTTTTAATGCTCTATAGCTCATGAACTCCCACTCATATGTTTTCCCCCTTATAATTATCATTTGATATACATTAATCAGCCAACTTTAATTAGCTGTTAGGAAGAGGTAATTTACTAAGGTGATATAGGAACATTTGGTATAAAACATTTCCTCAAGCTGGGGACTCTCCCACAAGTAGAGGGGTGAAAATTGGAGGACCTTATGAGGCAAATATAAGTGAAAAATGAAATAATTGAGGGGAAAAAAGGACTTGATTTTCTAAGCATAATGATTTATTAAACAATGCACGCTAACTTCCTAAGAAAATGGAACCAAACTTCCTCAGCTAAGGCATGGACCCTGAATAAAGGGGGAGACAGATGTTTATACATTAAAAACAATTAATTAAATAAGGCTAAGTAATTAAAAGGAAACAATACAACATTAGGTGAGCTCATTTTTAATTAGATGAAAGATTAGGGACTTTTCAAGCTGGGAGGGGAGAGGAAAAAGGGAATTCCCTGAATTCCGAAAAGAAGGTGTTCTACTCCCTTAGTGTTTGTAAATAGTCAAGGGAATATGGAAACAATCACTGAACGATCAGTGAGGGGCCAGTAGAGATTTGCTTGAGATGTGAGAAAACTCCTTGAATCTGGATATCTGGTCAGCATAACCTAGATTACAGGAGGTCTCTAAGGGTCTCTAAGCAACAGGTAGAGGTGGTCTAACTTCCCAGCCAAACATTGCTAGGTTCAAACAATGCAATAAGGTTTTCTTCCAATTCCCACAATTGAATAAAGTTTTCTCATAATTCAGAAGTTGGACTAGATCCATAATCAAATAGAAAGGGAACTGAGCTAGTGCCAGAATTGAGTCACAAGATGAAGTTAGTGTGGTTCGCTCAGTTCCCACAATTAACCACTATCCTAAGTTCCTCCACAAGAGAGAACAACTCCTCAGTCCCAGAAGTCCTTGTCTTTCCTTCATGGGGCCTTCTTTAAATTTTCCTAGTTGCCCTTGAGCATTGGGTAACTTTGCGCTGGAATACCTGAAGAGTTCTTCTGTTTCTTTCTTTTTTTTTTTTTTTTTTTCCTGAGGCTAGGGTTAAGTGACTTGCCCAGGGTCACACAGCTAGGAAGTGTTAGTGTCTGAGACCAGATTTGAACTCGGGTCCTCCTGAATTCAAGGCTGGTGCTCTATCCACTGCGCCCCCTAGCTGCCCCTTCTTCTGTTTCTTTAGTGTGGCTAATTTGTTTTTGCTTCCCAATGCAGACACTGCTGTCAGTGATGTATTTCCTGTTCACCATTATTATAAAAAAATTTTCACTTCTCATATCACTAAAAAGAAAAGCAGCTCCCAATAAATGGGGAAAAGGAAACATGACATTATTCATATTCTTTGACTTATCAATACCATTGCTAGATCTATACACCAAAGAGATCAAAGAAAGGGGGAAAAGCTTTAAAGGAGCTATTTTATGAAGAAATGAATTGGAAAATGAGGAGAGTGCTCATTAATTGATGAATGGCTAAAAAAGATTATGGTTTGTGAATATGACGAAATATTATTGTGCTTTAAGAAATTTATATTAAAGGAGCCTGGGAAGATTTGTGTGAACTGATGCAGAGTAAAGTGAGCAAAATAAGGAGGACAATTTATACAATGACAACAATATTATAAAGACAAGCAGCTTAGAATGACTTAGGAACTCTAATGAGCACAATAGAACCAAAAGCAATCATAAGATTCATGATAAAACATGTTATCCAACTCCTGAGAGAGGGATGGTAGGCTCAGAGCTTAGTATATCTATGTCATCTATATCTATCATTTATATTTGTATTGTCCATCTATCTATCTATCATCTATATATCAATGCAAATACATATACGTGTGTGTGTGCAAACATACACACAGACCCATTTGGATATAGTCAGTGTGAAGATTTGTTTTGCTTGACAACATATTTTTATAATGGGTTTTCCTTGTGTTGCTTTCTCAATAAAAGGGAATAATTTGAAGACCTTGTTGAGGGTAACAATATTTTCGCATAAGGAAACATGAAGTGAATAAGCAAATGATTGATGATTAATCTAAAGAAGTATTAGCAAAATGTTATTGAGATATTCAGGAAAGACAATAAAGGTTCTTATGCATTATGTCAATTTAGGACAACCCAAATATTCCCACCTCACCTCCCCCTCCCCCTTTCAAATTTGCTAAATCGGATTAGAGGGACTATTAATTTGGGATGAATACCACTAGGTTAGTAGTTTTTTAATCTGGTATTCAAAACTTGTATTTTTAAAATATTTTGATAACTTCATTTCAGAATAATTTGTTTCCTTTGTAGTCCTATGTATTCTATGTCTATTGTACATCTTCATTTTGTCTATAACCCCTTCTCTTAAATAAACCTAACTTTTGCCAAAGAGAATGGCCATTGTGAATTCTTCACATGACTCAATCCCAACATTTGAGGCCTACATCAATCTTAATATCTGGTGCTAAATCCAAAACACATCTTTTGGAACAAAAGGGATTCAGCATTCAGGGATGCTCCTCTGAATACATCAGTCAGACAACTAGAAGCAAAGGAAATTCGTCTGTAAATATGTAGATTTTAGCCCTAGAAAGACAGCTAGACAGCTAGATAAAGAATATATTAAACTCTATGTTCAGTGCTTGGGACACAAAATCAAGCAAGTGAGACAATTGCTTGAATTTAGGATTTATTTATAAAGGGCTTGACAAATCTTAAAGTCCTATAAAAATGCTATTATTCTTATTATTGTATTTAAAAGGATAAAATTCTTAATTAAATTCAAATAAAATGTCCCTCCCTTCTTTGTGGTTTACTAAGGAATAGACCAGAAGTTATCGTAGTGAGACCATAGGGTTTCCATTAAAACCTTCCTAGTACTGATTCCTCAAAAGCTGGGCCTCATGCCTCAGGGGAAATGAAGCCAGACCAAAAATAATTCATATTCTAGTGCCCCAGGACCACTAAATTCCCAGGACCTTCTTCCTGTTGCCTTCAAGGGAAGGCAGCCTAGGCTACATAAAATCATGCTTACATTATCATAACTGTTTGATTAGGTCAGCATATGTCTCCATTCATAATGAATTTGAATCTTTGTATGACCTAAAATGATTACTAATTCATATATAAATCAAATGGAATCTTTAAAAAAAAATAAGCAGTGTTGCATTTTAAAGTCCCTAAAGGAAAACAGTGTTCCTAGTGAGGTCTGAAATCTCAGCTCCTCCCACGTATCCTGCTACACTGGGTGTTTCCTAGATATGTACCAAGATCGTAGAACCCGATCACTGGCTGCCCCAAGCGTTTACTGTCAAAGGTGAAGGTCACCCTTCCTCACCTCCTCCCCTTGGATTCCTAGACTTCCTTCACTTCTAAGCTAAAACTCAACTCTCTACAAGAAACCTTTCTCTTTATTTTTCAATTAATTTAAAATTAATAAAATTATTTTTCCCTCCCCTGAGATTATCTACAATTTAAACTGCCAGTACCTTGTTTACCTTTAATTGTTTGAATATTGCTTCCTCCTTGAGAGCAGGCCCTATTTTGCCTTTTTTTGTATCCCGACACTGAGGGCTCCCATGGTTTTAATTGCTATGTCTATGTGGGTGATTCTCAGATCTACCTATCTTGGTCCCGGTCTCACCTCTCCAATTGCCTTTCAGATGTCTCAAACTGGAAGTCTAGTGGGATATTTGAATCTCAGGGTGTCCATCCTCCTGGTCACTCAGGATCAAAGGCAAAATCATCTTAGCTTCCTCACTGTCTCTCATCCTGGGTCTGTTGATTTCCCCTTTGCGATATCTCTTGAATGTGCCCCTTTATTTCCTCTGACATTGCCACTGATGTGATTTGAGCCCCAAAGTGATGGAGACACCAGATGGTGCCAGGCAACAAAAGTCGGGGCTCAGTCTGTGAAGAATTCACAGTGATCATTCTCTTTGGCAAAAGGTAGATTTATTTGGGAAGACGTTACAGGCAAAATGGAAGGATACAATAGACACAGACACGGGTGAACAGGAGCAAGTGAAGATTTCTCAGCGGCTGTAGGGCCTTAGGCCTAAACTTCAGGAAGTCACATAATCCCTGTTCTCAGAGGGCTATAGGGCAGAAAAAGTCAGACTCTAGGTCAGGAAGCCACATAACAAAATAGACATCCTAGTTGACTATCAATAGTTACTTCCTTTCCAGTCCATCCAATGAATTTAAAAATCAACAGGAAGGGGGGCATGTATCTACTTTTTTTTTTTTTTTTTCTCTCTATAATCCTTTCTCTGCTTTCTACCATGGGCCACAAAACATGCTGGACAATCCAGTTGATGTGCTTGGATTGCTCCGTGCAAGGACCAAGTAAATGCTTTCTGTTTTGTATCTGAAGTTGCTTCTGAATAGTCAATTTGGCTAAGGAGGGTCTAGTACCTCGTCCCCCACACAAATATGAAATAGAGTGGGCGAGTATATAAAAGACAAGTTCCTCAGTGGAACTCATGATTACCCAGGAGAAAGGAAGCACTAATACTATTTAGGACCTCATCACCACCACTATAATGCAGGCCCTCATCACCTCATGCTTGGATTATTACAGTAGCCTGCTTTTGAATTCACCTGCTTCAAGTCTCTCCCTACTCCAATCTATCCTCCATTAAGCCACTTAAGTGATTTTCTGAAAACTCGGGTTCCATCATGTCACCCCTCCATTCAATAAATACACTGTCTCCCTTTTGTCTCTAGGAGCAAAATGTTCTGTTTCCCATTCAAAGCTTTTCATAAACCAGTCCCCTTCTATCTTTCCAGAATTAGACCTTACTCTCTGACATATATTCTAACATCCAGTGACACTATTCTCCTAGCTGGAGACACTTCATCTTCCAATTCCCAGCATTTTCTCTGGCTATCCCCCATGCCTGAAATATTCTCTCTCCTCTGCTCCAGTCATTGACCTTCCTGTCAAGTCCCAGTTATTAATAATCAATCAATAAATTATTTATTAAGCATCTATTAAATGCCAAATACTGAACTAAGTGCCAAAGAAAAAAGAAGCAAAAGCCAATCCCTTCCCTCAAGGAACTTATAGTCTGATAGAGGAGAGAACATTCAAACAAATATATACAAAGCAAGCTATACAAGCTAGAATTAAGAGGTGCTGGGAAAGATTTCCTACAGAAGATGGAACTTCAGTTGGGGCTTAAATGAAGCCAGGAAGGCTAAACTAAAATCCCACTGTTTTACCAGAAGCCTTCCCCAATTGCTCTGATTTCCAGAGTCTTCAATGTAGTTTGCTTTTTATATATTTGTTTGCATGTCTTCTTTCACTTTTTGTTTGGTTTTACACAATGTACCTCTATCAGCAACTTCCACTGAATATTAGGATTTGTGAGCCCTGGCTACTTCCACTATCTCCCTGCACTATATGGGTGGGGATCAATTGAGTAAGTAATAATAATAGCATTTATATGGTACCTACTATGTGCCAGACACTGTGATAAGTGGTTTACAGATTTTATGTCTTTTGATCACATAACAACTGGAGATGTTACTATTATTTCCAATCTATAATTGAGGAAAATGAGACAGAAGTTAAGTGACTCACAAGCCCTGAAGTCAGGGTCTCAGACACTTAACACTTCCTAGCTGTGTGACCCTGGGCAAGTCACTTAGCCCCAATTGCCTCAGCAAAAAAAACCAAAAACAAATAAACAAACAAAAGGAAGTTAAGTGACTTGCAAAGGCCATCACCATCTAGATAGATAGTAAATATTGGGAGGTCAAATATAACTTCTAGTCTTCTTGACTTGCTCTATCCACTATGCCATCCCCTGCAATAAAACCATCCCTACCCAAAACAAACTAAATCTCAAGATGTTACTCCTCATACATTTATCATATAAAAATACTTTTCTATTGAATTAATCAATCATAGGCTTTAGATTAAATATGAAAAAAGTTCTTGATCAATTTCAATATCCTTGAAAGGAAATTTCCATTGAACACAAGGTATACCTAAAATGAATTATGATTTGGTTGTATCCTATAGGTCATCAATAAAGAAGCAGACTAGTTTGGAAACCAGATTTCAAAGAACCTGGCAACAGGGATTTGGGCATCTGCATATCCAATAAAAGCCTCCAGACAAGTACCTGAAAGAGAACTGTTTTGTGCCACAGGACAAGACCTCTGACTCCGGCTTCAGTCCAGGTCTGTCTCAGCCCACCCCTTCTTTGCCTCTTTAGCCAAAAGAGAATCTTCCGAATTCAAAAGTTCCACAGAATTTTTGGACCTTCCCATTTATATCTAGGAATAGGTGACAGTAACGTCTGCATTTGAAATCAGGAAGAGTGTAGACATGATGAAGAAGGTAAATTCAAGGTTCCAGAGGGAGCCCAGCTGAAAAGCTACATTACACCTAAGGGGAACATCTTAAAGAATCTAATAAGAGAATTTCCAGGAGTTGTGCCACATGTATTCCCTAAGCTGAAACCTACTTTCCCCTGAACTTTCTATGTATTGGTGAGAAGACTGTATCACAGACTCTTGGGAGGGGATAGAGATATTTTGTGCCATCTGTTCTTAATATACCACTTTAGCAAATACCTTTTTCTAAAAGTTAATTAAGTCTGGTTGACTAATTTATATCAACTGCTAATCATAGGGGAAACTACACCCGTGGGGGCTCATAAACTATAGCATCTCTCTATCCCCCATCTTTCACAGGATTGGCAGGGTCATGTCATTTAAATTACTCCCAGAGATAACTTGGGTATATCCCCAGAAAAAAGGGGAAAGGGCAAAGTCATAATTTCCTAGTATAGAAATCTGTGCCAAGAGGGAGGGTACTAAGAGAAAGGGGGATTTGTGAAGTCTCTGCCACAAATGACAATGAGGTTAATTTGGTATAATCTGTTCTTGGTAAAAAACCATATTGGTTCTTTGTGATCACAGCTTACTCCTCTTGGTGTTTACAAATCATCCCAGTGATTCATTTTATAATTTTGTCAGAAATTTAAATTTAACTCACTAGCCTCTAGTTTACAGACTGTATACACTCTTTAAAAATCCTTATTTTTTTTTTTAAAGAACTGAGGCATTTGTCCATCTCTAATTCTGTGGCATTTCTTTTAAAACTCTTTCAGAGATCATTGACAAAGACCAAGCAGTTCTTTCAGTGCCCTGGATCTGGATGTAGTTTGTCCAGACCTGGTTATGTGGAGTCAACCAAGGCCAGCTGGGTACTCCTTTAAATCATCAGTTCCAACTCTTTTACAATGACGAGAGGAGGCTATCTATATACTTGGTGGAGAGCCTAGGAAACATTTGAACTGCTGAAGTAGAAATACTAGTATGCAGCTTATACGGTGCCTTCAGAAAAGCAGTGTTGTATAGCACTTTCTTAAGTAATTAATTAACTAATCAGCCCAAGGCTGTGGTATATGATCTGGCCACTAAGTGGTGCTGCACTCAAACCCTGAGCCAAGTAGTTTTCTCCCAGTATATATATATGTATATTGCCTGAGCCTGTCTCTTCACATCCTTTGGTACTCCTACTGCTCATCCTGTAATCTTCATCTACAAACTTGGCCTTCATCTGCCTCTAACCAACATGGGCTCAGCTAACTCACTGGGCAGTGCTGACCCCAATTAAAAATTCATTAGGCAGAAAGAGAATGAAATAGCACTTTGAATTATGAGAATCTTTAAATAATTTCTACCTTGTATCTGGAAAATTTCCTTCAATGCAAATGACCCTTTTTACCTTTACATCACACAGACCCTCCATATTATAGTTATTTTATTGAACATGATAAAGCAAAATTATTCCACCTTTTTCCCCCAAACCCAGTTATATGAAGCCATCTCCTTATTGGTGGAGATGAGTGCTTTGTCCTTTGTGAGGGGTAGAGTGGAGGCAGTGAGTAAACATTTTCTTCAGCTATTCTTTAAGCCTTTGGGCAATTCTCCCTCAGGTGAGCTGGTTACCTTAATTCCAATGAGAAAGCTCCTTCACTCTGAATTGTCTGGGATATATTATCCTACAGATACTTTCATTGATTTCTATTTTGCTACTGATTTAGAGAAATCATGAATTGCTACTGATTTAGAGCACTTGGCTAAGTGCTATGTATGTTCATTACAGAAATGGTGGAAAAGGGGTACATAAAGCATGGATCGTTCTTTTGCCTCAGTTAAAATGAAACTGCTCCCAATCCGTAAAATAATAAGACTGAAAGGAGGGGATAGATAGAATTCTAGTCTGGAACTACCTCTCTCTGAGGAGAGCAGACTGGCCTGACCCTGCCTCCTGCTTCCCCTTCTGGAAGGAATAAAGTCTTTAGAGAAGGTAAGGGTGGAAGCAGCCTTTTGCCTCCCTTCCAGCCATTCTACAAGTGGGGGGACACAGGACTCTACAACTTACAGAAATAGTTTTGTCTGATCACCTTAAAGTTACCCACACACAAAGTAAAGCCTTCCACTGATCAGTCTCCACTAAATGGGGTTGGGGAAGTATCTGAGGAAAGAATTTTGTGTTTAGGGCCTTGGTGTTTAATTAGGAAGGCAAGGGTAGCATAGGGAACAACATTCATTTCCTGACTTTCTTGCTGGAAACTTTCATTTTCTTTGCAGTAGTTGGCAGTACCAGGAAACTGACTTCACCCCTGACAGTGCCCCATTCTTGGCTGGCAGCTTGCATCTCCACTCCAGGTCCAGCTCTGGCTAGTCCCGGACACATTAGGTAGTGTCTTAAACCAACAGTAATAGCAGCAGCTGAAGGGTCCTACCCTCACCTCTCCAGACTTTTCAGGGGCTGCAAAACTCTTGCCTGAATGGGAAAGAATGGCTGACGAGCCATCTGAGTGGGAAAATCATGAATTGGAAGTGAATATCAGTCCAGAGAAAGAAGGTCTTACTCGTACGTCTTATGTGCAAATATTTGGTTCCCTAAGCTCCCACTAGGCTTTCATTCCTGTTCCAGCCAAGACTATACTTGGACAAATCTCATTTTCAGTGTCCTGCTAACTCATTTTCTTCGGTGACAACCCTCAGGGTGCTTTGGTTCGCACAGATATGAACCTAGTTGCAGACCCAGATCCTGACTATGGTTTCCCAACATAGAAAATTCCTTATTGTTGTTTTTAGCTTTCATTATCAATCTCAGATCATCTGATTTAGTGGTCCCTATCCTTTTTACACTCTATTAATAAATGTGTAATTAATTAATATCTGATGCACTAATATTAATTCTATATTATCAATTATATTTAATAAATTAATATTTATATATAAATACATACACACAACATATTATTCTATATGTAGTATAGAATAAAGCTTTACATATATACTCATATACTCTCTTATACCCTACTTTTGTTTCTATTATCTCTATATATTATATGATTATATACACTCACTATGTGTGTGCATGTGTAAATGTATATGTTTATTAATGAACCTGTGATTGCACTCATCAAGGGAGCTTCCTTTATCAATTCAGATCACCATTATTCCCTAAGGGATGCTGAGATCCTCTACAGATCAGTCTGTAGGTATCAGAGAGAAGACTTGAACTTAGATTTTCCTACCTATAAGGTCATATTTTTACTCCATTATACCAAGTTCTCTGCTCACCACTCGTCTTCTTATACATGTCTTTTTGTTTTTGTAAATTTTTAAAATTTTAAATAAATACAAAAGGAGAAAACAAAAACTTTGCCATGTACACAAGAGGATTCAATATAAAACAACACATTTCCATTTCAAGAACACCTATATAATAAATAAATACTGTAGATTGTTTTCAAAGCAGCCCAACTTTTTCTTTGTTGGTTTTCTTTTCTTTTCTTTTTAAAATTCTGCTTATTTATTTTTTGCTGGGGTAATAGGGTTTAAGTGACTTGCCCAGGATCACACAGCTAGGAAGTGTTAAAAGTCTGAGGCCATATTTGAACTCAGCACCTCCTGATTCCAGGGCTGGTCCTCTATTCACTGTTAATTTTCTTTTTGCTGTGTACTTTTTTTTTTCACCTCCTTTCCTCCCCCCCCCCTTCCCCCTCTGCCCATTCTAAAAAAGCTACAATTAAGAGTGGATAAGTAGTGAATACACATATATATATGTATGTATATATATATATATATATATCACATAGATAACATATGTGTATATATGTACATACATATATGTACATACCCATGCATATGTAAAACTATGATGTTCTATTAACGACTATATGCAGGGCTATACTATGCTTATTTCCTCCTATCATCAGTTTCTCTGAAGGCAGATAGCATCTTTCTTCATAAGTCCACATTTTTCCATGTTTTTCTAAATCAACCAGCTTGTTTCTTACACCACAGCAATATTTCAACCCAATCATATCCTATCTGAAAGATAGATTGTCTATGAAAGTTTTTCCCCCCAATTGTCTATATTTCTTCTCTTCGTGGATATGTTTTATTTATACAGGAATTTTAATTTAAAACACAGAATTAATTATTCTTTTTATACTTCAACTATGCTCTAATCTTCCAATATAAGTTAAGTTCTGATACTGTTGAATCTACTTCATTTATATCTTTTCCAGCTGGTTTCTTTGAAGTTCTGACCTTGTATTATTCCAAATGAACTTTGTTATACAAATCTTTTTTAAACTATACATAGTTCTTTCTACATCCATATCAATCTTCCTCTTTTTTTTCCCCCTATAGTGAAATTTTTGTCATCAGAATTGTAAAGCACTTAGTATAGTGTCTGGTATAGTAAGTGCTATGTAAAATTATTACTTATTATTATTATTAACTCTTGAGAGTTTCTTGCCATCCCTGGACTGACTTTCCCTAAAGAATGTTAGACCATGTCAATGAAAGAGAATGAAAAGCACTAGTGCTTAATAAGCACTAAAAATGTAAGAGTCACTAAGTTACACAAATAAAAAAATGACATAGTCTTTACTTTTAAAAGCTTAAATTCTCACTTCAGGAAACTCATACTGTTGGGAAAGAAGGGAATATCTGTCTAGAAGAGTCATTGAGATAAGGAATAAAATAAGGAGAATTCTTATAAGGGCATGAGGGTAGGAGTATGGGTGGGTAGCAGAGAGAGGATGACTACTTATTTTGCATTTTGCCATAAAGAAAGTGAAGTTGAGAGAGAAAAGATGTTTTTGCTCAAAGATCTTGGAAAGCCAGGATTTGAATCCTTAAGTCCTATTCTGTGGCACTAGTCCTTCCCACTCCAGACACGTGCTTACATTTAGTAGACTAGAGCCTTGGCATAAAGACTTGATTTGCTGAGGAATAAGCCTCCCAGAATGGCATTCACTGATCCTTCTGCCAAGGTGCTAAGAGACAACAGAATGGGAAATTAGATTGGGTCAGGAAGTTGTCCCAGGAAGTACCCCAAGGGGTGAGAAGTGAAAAAGAAGAAGAAGAAAAAAAAAAAAAGCCCAAGGAAGATTGGGGGGGGGGGGAATGGACTTTATGGAGTATTTTTTTTTTATTTAAAATTTTTTTAATTTTTTCTCAGTAGTACTTTATTTTTTCCAAATACATGCAAAGATAGTTTTCAGCATTCATTTTTGTAAGACTGTATTCCAAATTTTTCTCCCTCTCTCCCTTCCCTTCCCTTTTTCCTAGACAGCAAGTAATCCAATATAGGTTAAACACATGCAATCCTTTTAAACATATTTCTGTATTTGTCATATTGTGCAAAAAAGAAAAAAATCAGAACAAAAGGGAAAAAACCACAAGAAAGAAAAAGCAGACAAAATAAAAAGGTGAAAATGCTATGCTTCAATCCACATTCAGTCTCTATAGTTCTCTCTCTGGATACAGATAGCGCTTTCCATCCTACTTCTATTGCAATTGTCTTGGATCACTGCATTGCTGAGAAGAGCTAAATTCATCACAATTGCTCATCACATAATCTTGCTGTTAATGTGTACAATGTTCTAGTTCTGCTCATTTCTCTCAGCATCAGTTCATATAAGTCTTTCCAGGTTTTTCTGAAATCAACCTGCTGGTCATTTCTTATAGAACAATACTATTCCATAACATTCATATATCATAATTTATTCAGTTATTCTCCAACTGATGGGCATCTACTCAATTTCCAGTTTCTCACCACTACGAAAAAGGCTGCCACAAATATTTTTGCATATGTGGGTCCCTTTTCCTTCTTTAAGATATCATTGAGGAAGAAGTTAAGTGGCGCAGT